>NC_056593.1:4480300-4560752 GCF_018340385.1 Cyprinus carpio | reverse complement strand
AAGACAGGAATGCAATGTATCCGCAAGACACAGACAGCACATTGTGTGGCAGCGGTTGTATCGGTTCACCTTATCGTGTTTGTATGGGGATAGAGAGTAAGTACAAATCTCGGACTGCACCAGTCCTCGTTGTATATGGGCCGACCACCAGAAGGGAAGCAAAAAGTATGTGCATATTTGTGCTCAGACTGTGATTTCTGCTTTTTCACAGACAAGTAATCCTCCAATCAAGTCATTGTTTTGCAAGTCACAAGTAAGTCTCGAATCTCGAGTCCCGAGTCAAGACGGGCAAGTTCCAAGTCGAGTTGCAAGTCCTTAAGCTTGCATCCTGCTACTGCCATAATAAAGACCCATTTCGAATGTTTGCGTGCTTTTCTTCTAATCACTTTTGTGAAAATATATATAATACACATTTTAAAACTTCTCATCCTGCTACTGCTAATAAAGACCCAGTTATGTTTGCGAGAATTGTTCTTTACTTTCCAGCATTTCAGAAATAAATGTGTTTGCAAATTACACCGAAGAACAACAGTTAACGTAGCTACCTTACGGTTTTCGGGAGTGCTCAAAAATGGTTTACGCACTGAATTTTGATTTCTTCTTCTTTGAATTTGGCCGGGGATTTATACGGGGGTGGTGAGAGAAAAACACTGACACCCTTTGGACGACAATTAAATCACCGACTACTCCCTGTAAATGATGAAAATCACTTACATCCCCCTGAGAAACAATTACTGTCCGAATAGGGCGAGCGCTGGGTTTTACAGTTGAACAGTTTTCAACTGTCAGCTACCAAAATAAATAAGTAAATAAATATTATGGTAGTGCATCAAAATGCAGTTTACACATGGTAGGTTTCTTTCATACAAACTAACATTTTGAAAATAGCAGCATTTTCATGAATTGGCTTTTACACACACAAATGTTCTGCTTGTGTTTTATGAATGAGGTCCTGTGTTCATATATTAACTGCTGTTATGTAGTCAAATAATTAGGTATAGGTGCCATATAATACCAAAATGAGCACCATTTTTGTTGAAGCAATATGGCACCTCTGGATCTACATTTGACAAAGGTGCTGTATAGCACTTTTAAAAGATAGGTTCTAAATAGCACTTAAAGTGGTTCTCCTATTATTACAAGCCAATGAACCACTTTTAGTGGCATTTAGCACCATTTTTGAGTGTACCATCACAAGCACCTACATTTTAAGCATTTTCATACACAAAAAAATGAATCAAAATATAGTAAGTTTGTAGCAAAACAGACAGAACAAATTAAAACCATGCGATCAGACTATTTGAACAAGTAGCTTGTTAAGTAGTACTTCATTAATGTTATAAGTAATAATTAGCACCCATGCCAAATTGAATAGAATTGTTAAACAGGTAAAGTACAAATCATTTGGAAAATTTAACAAAGACTTCAGTAGTGATGGCATACATACCTATAAATTCTTCATCCAACTGAACGGTTTGTTTTACTGTAAATAAATAAATAAATAAATAATGCCCATTTTCAACATTGTGTTTTCCTTGTACAATGGAAAAAAATATAAACACACAAGACCTTACGATTTAGATATAAACTTATTAGGCTATTTAAACTACACCAATATACAAAGTTTAACTTCAACTGAACATCTGCCTACTATTTATTTGTTCTGACATGTGCCTAAAGTCATATTTTGTATGTGCAGCCTACTTATTTACATATTTTCAGCCTACTTCTAATGAAGTTAAAAGATCTCACCTGTGACAAGTCTCCTGGCATCTGTTGTGCTCAAGCATACAGAGAGACACAACAAAACAACGATCAACGCGCAGCACACTCGAGCTGTCATCCTCTCGACCTGCGGTCTCACAATGGAGTCTGCTGGAAAAACGCACTGAATTGGTGAGTCAGGAGGCTTTTAAAGCTCTTTTTGAAACCACATTTTTAAAGATCCAAAGTCTGGCGCAACTCCAACCCTGAAACTCACCTGCCTGTATAGTAGCCATAATCTTGAAGACCCTGATTAACTTGTTCAGGTGTGTTTATTTACGGGTTTTTCAAAGTGGACTCCCAAAATAGATTTGGTCTGCTCCATTTACTTTTGGTACTTTTTATACAGTGGTGTTTATGACACTTTATATATGAGCACACATTGTTTAATCCATATCTGATATTCATTTTTATTTATTTGACTTTTTAATTTGTATATGCAGCATTTTTCACTGTGCCTATTAAAAAGTTTGACTGTAGAATGTTTTCTAAAAAAGTTCAGTGTGTTATTTGTTGTTTATCTGTAAATAACTGGGCTGGTCTTGGGCATTAAAATCATGGACCGAAAACAGGCCCCACTTCGGCCCTGTTTCTAAGCATAAGGTATTTTCCTAATAAGATAACATCATAATTTCTTGTTGTGCTAGAATGGGCAAATTCCCGATTGAAAAAAAAGTTGAAAATTCCCTCTTCATCCTAATACTTTATTTTTGACTATACAATCTCTATTCCGTTCCTGCTGAAAGGAGGCTCAAAACGCTCCCCAGATAACAAGAAATCATTGAAACATATTAAGTCAGTGTTAATGCGCAAATGCTAATTGCATTGAATTAATGTTACAAGGAAAGTGATGGTTCAATATCACTTTTGCATCCGAAGTTAATGCAGAAACAAGGTTGTGATTTCAACAGAATATTGAATCAATGATGTTCATTCTACAGCACTGTTGAATCAGCATTGAAATGAACAAAATTAATATTGTTCTGTGTTACATTGTGATGTTCATTCAACATCACTGTTGTTGAATCAATCTTTAATTTAAAAACAATCATATTTTTGGATCAGTGTGTTGATTCTAAAACACTGAAAATACTATTAACTGAAATGTCAAAATAAAAGAGTGTTGCCATCTGATGTTCCAAGTTAATGTTGAAACAACATTAATATTTCAGCTACACAATACATGAACAAATCCCTAATTTCAAAGTTTGGGAAAACCTTTTAAAATAAAAATGACACCTGAACACACCTGACATCATAAACATTGCTTCCCAACTGGTAAATACAAACCCTGAAAGCACCATTAGCCTACTTCTGCAGAAATAAACTTTTCCATTAAGGGGCGATATTTGCCCCATGGGACTGAATCTTCATTTTTTATAATTTTTATAATTAGGCTACCTTATTAATTGTGTTTGTGTTATCTTTTATGTCAAATACTTAAATTTAGCCAATTACTAAAATCGATCAAATATAAACTTCTACCAATAACAACAAACTATTTAAAATGGTATATACTTTTTTAAAAAACAGGGACTCATTGGGCTGCAATATTATGACAAAAATTGTTGTTAATTATTACTCTTGATATTGTAATAATGACTACTAATGTTGATTAAGAGAATATATATATTATATATATATATATACATATATATATATATATATATATATATATATATATATATATATATTTTCCCTATATACAAAAATAACAGTCTATGCTTGGACAAACAACACGTCATATTCTGGCTACAGACAAACATGTCACCTTATGATGTTAGTTTATAACACAAATTATGCAACTTCCATTACAACCAGTGAAGCTGGCCATAAGGCAAAATTAATCTCTTACACTGTATCTGTAGTTTATGTTTATGATGAAAGTATTCACAGTAATGCAGAATTCATGCATGCATGTGACAAAACTCAAAACTGGCGTTTTCTTTTGTGGGAAAAAGATTTTTCAAAAAATATGTTTTTAATTGTCTGTTTTAAGTGTTGTGGTATGAGAGTGATTTCTTTGAGGTTTTTTTAGTGTTAAGCGCTGATCTTGAAAAACCTGTGATATCTAAACATCTCCCTCTGATACTAAAAGGCCGGTGTCCAGAGTCTCGCAGCAACCAGTTTCATCACACCTGTCTGAAGTAATCCTAGTAATCCTGAAGACCTCGATTAACTGGTTCAGGTGTGTTTAAATTTGGGTTGGAACAAAACGCTGCAGGTGGCCCTCCAGGAGCTGAATCTGCCTGTATAATATTGTGCAACTAATTATTATTTTTAAACTTAAATATTGTTGCACTTTTGTTGGTTTGATTGCTTTTATCGTCCTCATTTGTAAGTCACTTGAGATAAAGGGGAGTCAGACTGCACTGTTTGACCAATATTTTTTCGATTCACTAAGAAGAACCAATTCTCTAAAATCATTCGTTTGGGAATTGGACTAATGTCACTGTCAAACGTCACTGTAAATGGTCAAAAAGTGTGAGATAAGATGTAAGTAGTAAAACAATTAAGGGTTTACATTAGAATGTTAAAGTACAAAAATTGTATAACCAAAAATAACCAATATAAACGTATTGAAACAAAATATATAAAAATAAATAAATATCACTAAATCTATCGACCCACATCTTCCAACATCAGAAATCTTAACATCTACCAATCCCTGGGAGTACAAAAATTGTAATGAGATTATAATAAAGAGTCCCTTGGATTTACAGAAAAAAAGACGAGTTACTATGTTCAGAAGACTGAATATGTTCCTGCAGAACTTCCTAGCATTGACCAATTGAAACGTTTTTGTTTGTTTCTATGTATCTATAATTTGTGAATTCATCCTGTTCTTCTGCTTCTTTTTTTACTATTACTATAAAAAAAATGCTTATAACAACAATTATTTTTTCATCATGACTGGAACACAACACAAAGAGCATAGAACTGTTTATTTAGTAAAAATGTTGATTTAGTAATTAAAAAAGCTTTTTTTTAAAGTTAAAGTGGTCATATGATGTTGCTAAAAAGAACATTATTTTGTGTATTTTGTGCAATGCAATGTGTTTATGCAGTTTAATATTGACATAGCATGACATAATTACTGATTATAAAGACTTTTACTGTCTTTTTACACATTGCGTTGCATCGTGCCGCGTAAACATAAAACCATGTCTGCATTTGTGATTGGAGAAACGACAAACAAGTGCTACCCTACACTGCTCAAAACTCGCGTTTGAATCATCATTGGCAAATTCTTTAAATATGAAAACATACTTACAGACTGTGAGTCAGAACAGCCGGCAGATCAGGAAACAGTCCTCTGTAAAATGCGCTGCACACATCTAAATATTTGGTTTGAACTGTTCTGCAACAGTGTTGTAAATGCAACTTAACCACTGATTTCTAGTTGTGTCCTTTTTTGGAAGACCAAACAAAGTAGTTTCACTTTCACAACGAAACACAGCGTCTCCACAACATGGCAGCTGCGGTGGAAGCAACAATCTTTCTTTGCGTGAACATTTGGGCATTATGCAAATCTTTCCACATCGTGACGTAGACATGTGTTTGAACGAGGCATTTTAGGAGGGTGTGGACTTTTATAAAAACCCTTTGGGTTTGAGACTTTAGGGATCTGTTCTATCTCCAAAGATAGAAAACTTTAAATCGAATCACATGATCCCTTTAAAAGAAAACTCTTAGCTAAAAACTTTTACTGCTATTTAGGAGAATTCTTAGTGCTAAGATAAAATGTTTTGTGAATACTGGCCCTGATGTCATAAAGCAGCACAGCAACAGCAGCCACGGCCACCAGAGCAGAGAGAGCCAATCGGATCACAGCTTCAGTAAAACCACAACAGTGAATGCAATCTGAAATGAAAAAAAAAAAAAAGCACTGAAACAGATTTGTGCATTTATTTCTCTTTCAAATAGACATATTGCATCCATTTCAAAAGACTTACAGCATCCATAAACTTTGTGCATATTTGCATGCACACTTTCCTTGCTTAGCTAAATAACATTAGCTAGGATTGCATGGCTAACATAAATGACTATAGATCATTTTTAGGACTCCCTGAGGAATCTGTCTGATTATGTGATTCTCCATTATGTTTTTTTTTTTTTTTTTTTTTTTTTTGCCTTGAGTGGTAATGATCTCTAGAAAAGCATGGGGTTAACCAACCCCCCCCCCCCCCCCCACCACCCACTCACCCAAACACCAGAAAACACACTTCACTTCTCTGTCACATATCTGCTGTCCGTTCTCTGTTCCTGTTAAATCATCGAAGAAAATGCATGCAAATTTACCCAGTCCTCAAGCACAAACAGGTCATGCTGTATATCTGTAAATACAATGTAAGTTTTGATAAAAATCATTTTTACTGGTCTTAACTGGAATATGTTGTCAATAATCACGCACCCACAAGCAGTAACATGAATCAACACCATGTTTGGCCCAAAACTGATTCAGTGTCTCCTTAAACTAGAGACCCGTTCACACCAAGAACGATAATATTGATAACTAAATTATTGTCCATATACCAACTAACGACAATGTTATGCTTATTCTGTCACTTTTAATGCTTGAGCTCTTTACAGGTGGGTGGATTGTGATTGCCTGTCAGTGTTTTTAATCATTCATCAGCTGGAAAAAAAAGGTTCTGAAAGTGATTCCAATTATATTGTTTCTCGATGCCATTATGGTTATAGTTGTGGTGTGGACTCTGCTATTCACTTAAATTCAGAACAATTCTATCGATCTAGGTGTGAACAAGCCTTAACAGTGGGTTTTAGCTTCTGTGCTTTCACAAAAGCTAGTATCATACTGACATGCCTGAACACATACAAGAGCGTTATGTTCTGTAGACAAACACTTATATGATGGCGTGACGTACCTAAACTCGGCTGATAGAGTTCAGCAATGCTGGTATCTTCAGTCTGAACGGCTCACTGCACAGCTGCACAGCTGGACGACACACAATTTGAGCTTGACGATCTTTCTGATGATAAAGAAGTTTGTGGAGATTTGTGGATGACAGATTTTGCAGTGATGTCATTTTAAATGGAATTAATCTCTTCAATATCATAAAATATGGATTTAAGGAATACTGAAAAGAACCATTTTAAAATATTACAATGACAAAGATACAATTCAGAGGAAGGGCAAATTATGATGTAATTTTCTACTCACCATAGACAGTAACATTATAATTCATGAAGCTGGTCTCTCTGCTGACAATTGTTAGTTGATAAAGTCCAGAGTCTGTGGTTCTGGTGCTTGTGATGATTAGAGATCCGGTTTGATCCAGCTGCAGTCTGTCTTTGAATCTCCCATCATATTTAGAGCTAGTCTGCATGAGTCTGTTGACTTCAGCTATTCGAGTGCTTTCAAACATCCACTGTACCAACAAATATTTCTGTTTCAGTAACATCAGTGTGTAGAGTGACAGAATCTCCCTTCATCACTGACACTGACTTCATTTCATGTGCCACATCTAGAGAACAAATAGAAACATATTTTGTCAGACTATGAGGCCATTCACATTTTTGCATTTAAATATGTGAGACACAGGTCAGCAGAATGGAAACACACACACACACACACACACACACACACACGCACAAACACACACACACAAAATACATGGTCTCATGATGTGTTTTTTAAAAAGTTGAACTATTTAAATCTGTATTGCAGATGTTTTCTTTAATATGAATGTTGAATGAATTGTAGTAAAACACGACTTTAAATCTTATAAAAGATGAATAACAATAAAAGTTCAGGAGTTCAGTGTGTGTTTTCTTCAACATTCACTTTCATGTGCAAACAGAAGTGAAACATAAAACACTCAAACACTCACTAAAGCAGAACTGCTTTAACTTAATTTAGTACTTCAGTTCAGTTTCTTAATCACAGCAGTTGTTATTGTAATATTAATTATGTATAACAATAATTGTGCAGCCCTGAGTCGTTTTTTGCGTTTCTATTTAAATACATTTAACACACACACACACATTGGTATCTTAAATTAATTTTGAAATGAACAGAACATTTTAAAATATTACAATGGCAAAGATATAATTCAAACGATGGGCTAATTATACTGTAATTATCTTACCATAGACTGTAAGATTGAAACTCATGTAGCTAGCTGGTCTCTTGGCTCAAAATGTTTAGTTGATAAAGTCCAGAGTCTGTGGTTCTGGTGTTTGTGATGGTCAGAGATCCAGTCTGATCCAGCTGTCTGCCTCTGAATCTCCCATCAGGACCATCACATGTTGAGCTGGTTTGTGTGACTTCAGCTATTCGAGTGTTTCCAAACATCCACTGTATGAACAAATATTTCTGTACTTCAGTAACATCAGTGTGTAGAGTGACCGAATCTCCCTTCATCACTGATATTGTCTTCACTTCTTCTGTATCAACACCAAACACATGGAGAACAAACAGGAATATGTTTAGGCAATGGGGTAAGCATAATAAATCAGTTTCTGTTCCCCATAGTCAAGGGTCCATAAAGCTCATGAGCGGTACTGAACTGATTTGTTCCTCTCCAGTAATGTGTCTTCAGCACTTATTTCATGTGTGAACAGAAGTAAAATATAAACCATGATCTGTGGATCAGATGGCTTTTATCTTACTGAGCAGACCAGTTACAGTTACTGACTGGATCATGGACAAATGTAATTTTTTATACTGAGAAAATTAAATGCTACTGTAAAAAATGACCTTAAATTAGCTTAATGCATGTTGAATATTATAACATTGATTTCAATTTGTGTAATTAATGATCAGCGTTATAAAACAGAAGTTCTTCATATAAATGACTTAACAGGCCCACAAATGAATAATAGCTCATTTCAATTTGTTAACAAAGAATGTTATTTAATCTTAAAATGACTTAAATACCATAGATTTAATAAACCTACAATTCATACAAACCACCACTCAAGTTTTTGAACAGTAAGATTTTTAATGTTTTTTAAAGAAGTCTCTTCTGCTCACCAAGCCTCCATTTATTTGATACAAAGTACAGCAAGAGCAGTAATATTGTGAAATACTTTTACTATTTAAAATCAGTGCTTTCGATTTGAATAGATATTTTAAAATGTAATTTATTCCTGTGATCAACATTTTCAGCATCATTACTCTAATATGCTCATTTTCTGTTCAAGAAACATATTTGTTGTTATTATTATTATTATCAATATTTAAAACAGTCGAGTACATCAGGATTCTTTGATGAATAGAAAGAAATAAAAATTAATCAATTTAATTTTAATGTTTTAATTTTAATTCATCAATTATTCATCAGATAAAAAGCTTCTGTAACATTTAGCAAGGATGCTTTAAATTGATCAAAAGTGACGATAAAGACATTTATAATGTTACAAAAGACTTCTATTTCAGATAAATGCTGTTCTTCTGAACTTTCTATTCATGAAAGAAACCTAAAAAAAAATGTAAACTGTTTTCAACATTATAATTATAAGAAGAAATGTTTTTTTTTTTTTTTGAGCCGCAAATCAGAATATTAGAATGATATCTGAAGCATCATGTGACACTGAAGACTGGAATAATGATGCTGAAAATTCAGTTTTGGAATCACAGGATTAAATTAAACCTAATTTTAATTTAATCCTTTGGAATCAAAACCTTTTGACTGGCAGTGTATTAAAACACAATTTCTAAATTGTCTAAATATCAAAATTAGTACAATATATTTGTTGAAAAAGTCAAATAAGCAAACCCTTTTGACCAAGTTCAATAAGGGGCGGGGCTATTACATGTATGCGGGCACGCCCACTCGGATGCTCTGTCTACGGCAAGCGAGTGCTCTGCTCGCTCGTCACTATCTTTCATGGATAAATGCACTGCTCAAATTTCACTCACATACTTGATAAAAGCCAGGATTCTCAGTTGTCTCTCCGTTAGTTTAGTGTGTGTTTGTGAGTCATTCGCAGTTGTGTGCGGCTCATGAATGACGAACACTGTGGAGATTAGAGGAACCGAATTATGTCTTGCCTAAATCTTCATTGATTATCTATATTAGCAACATTCGGAATCTACACAGCTCTACAAAAACAAACAGAGAATGTTACTACAGTATCTTTTCTTAATGCTTTTGGACGGTAAGTGGATTTCTCTCTTTGAAGTTACTTTTGGTTTCGTTTAAGTCATCATTGCAAGCACCGTTACGCATTCAGATCACTGTCGTCGCCGTCGACATCTGCGCAAAAGGTCTTACATATGTTCACGCGCACATCCTGTGTTCTGCAGCAAGGCGCAGCAGAGAATGTTTAATGTACCAAGGTAAACAGAGAACCAAATTCAGTATAGCCTACCTACACTTTATTGGCGCATACTATACACAGTCGAGCAGATGATTCTGAAATTTGTATGCAATTGTGTTAAAATAAATAAATAAATAAATAAAAACTCAAGAAAATGTGGAATTTGTCTGTATTAACACATTGGGTTTAATGATGCATACTGCAGACAATATTAGCAGTGGAGAGGTGTTCAGGGTGGCACCAACTGACTATTTTTTATTTTATTTTTTATTTTTTTTTGTCCAGAATGTCAATTGTTGCTGATTGACATTTTACTTCACATTTTGTTGAAATAATCTTGACATGCAGCTGTGATAATGTACAGCCTATGTTGAATATTACACTGCAAGATACAGAAGATTAAGTATTTAACCTTAAATTGAAAGCAGAGAGAGCACCACTTTCATTAAAGTACATCATATTTACCCCAAATTGTTTAATTTACATAATGCCTTCAGCATAGATGAGTATATATAGATTATTTTCAATTATATATTTGACTTCTTTGGAGTTCTTCCAAAATCTATGCATCAACTCACAATTCAGAATTTTTACTCATAATTGAAAATTTATCTCACAATTCTGACTTTTTTCTTAGAATCGCAAGATATTAACTTGCAACTGCAAGATATAAACTCGCAATTGTGAGTTATTAAGTCAGAATTGCACAATATAAACTTGCAATTGTGAAAAATAAAGAATTTTAAGACAAACTCACAATTCTGACTTCTTATTGAGAGTTTATCTCGCAATTCCGACTTCTCACAGAAAATATAAACTCAAAATAGAGTGCTATTGTGAATTGCAGGATATAGGCCTGAAGTCACAATCTTGACCTTTTTCACAATTGTGAGTGTATTCTGACTAAAAATTCACAATCGTGAGTTTATATCATGCAATTCTGAGAAAAAAAGTCAGAATTGTGAGTTTATATCATGCAATTCTGAGAAAAAAGTCAGAATTGCGAGTTTATATCATACAATTCTGAGAAAAAAAATCAGAATTGTGAGTTTATATCATACAATTCTGAGAAAAAAGTCAGAATTGTGAGTTTATATCATGCATTTCTGAGAAAAAAGTCAGAATTGTGAGTTTATATCTCACAATTCTGAGAGAAAAAAAAGTAAGAATTGCGAGTTTGTATCATTCAATTCTGAGAAAAAAGTCAGAATTGTGAGTTTATATCATGCAATTCTGAGAAAAAAGTCAGAATTGTGGGTTTATATCATGCAATTCTGAGAAAAAAGTCAGAATTGTGAGTTTATATCATGCAATTCTGAGAAAAAAGTCAGAATTGTGAGTTTATATCATGCAATTCTGAGAAAAAAGTCAGAATTGTGAGTTTATATCATGCAATTCTGAGAAAAAAAAGTCAGAATTGTGAGTTTATATCATGCAATTCTGAGAAAAAAAAGTCAGAATTGTGAGTTTATATCATGCAATTCTGAGAAAAAAGTCAGGATTGTGAGTTTATATCATGCAATTCTGAGAAAAAAAGTCAGAATTGTGAGTTTATATCATGCAATTCTGAGAAAGAAAGTCAGAATTGTGAGTCTATATCATTAAACTGTGAGAAAAGAAGTTAGAATTGTGAGATTTAGACTGACAGTTGTGAGAAAAAAAGTCAGAATTGTTTGATTATTTTTTATTAATTGCCCAAAACAAGCTTCCATAGGCTCAGGTTTCCTAAACAACATCACTCTTTAAGTTAACAGTCTTTTTCTTCATTAATAGACAGTTGATCTGAAATTTGGGCAGAGATTTCCAAATTTAGCCTAACAAACACTAGTATGTTTACATCTGTGCTGATAATAAACACAGTTCGGTCAATGTCGAAGGTTACATTGATGTTTAGCCAATGGAAAGTAACTCTTTTGGACCAAAATATCTGCCACACTGAAGAACTTATGGTTACAGTAATTATTACTTTTATATTTTAATTTTCACATTTTTTGTATTCATAATCTGAACAGTAATGCAGTGTCTGTCTCAGACAGTGTTTTCATTTGAAATGGAGGTTACTAGTATGTTACCAGATCAATCTATATCTATAATTGTTCATTTATGTTCTGTAGGTGCGTTTGGTGCAGAAACAGATGAGACCGTGTCAGTAATGGAGGGAGATTCTGTTACTCTGCACACAAATCTTACTGAAGTACTGAACGATGATACTATACTATGGCTGTTTGGACGTAAAGACTCCATCATATCTCAAATAACAAGGAAGCAGGATCTAACTTCATTTTTTGTCACCGATGATGCGAGATTCAGAGGCAGATTGCAGGTGGATCAAAAGACTGGAACTCTCACCATCAGAAAGACCAGAATCAAACACTCAGGACAATATAAACTCACCGTCTCTAGAAAACAGACTACGACGAAGATATTTAATGTCACTGTCATTGGTTCGTCACTTGCTGTAAAACTGTACTGTAAAAAGAGTGTTAAAATATTCCAGCTCTGATTTGATTTGTTTTCCAGATGTGGTTGGTGAGACAGATGGAGTGAAGTCAGTGTCAGTGATGGAGGGAGATCCTGTCACTCTACAGTGTGATGTTTCTGAAGTACAGAGAGATGATCTGATTGTGTGGAGGTTTGGAGATAAAGGCCTCCTCCTGGCTAAAATTGATGTGGAATCTAACGAGACCTTATTAAATGATGCTGATGAGAGATTCAGAGACCGACTCAAGCTCAGTGAATCTAGATCCCTAACTATCAAGAAAACCAGAACCACAGACTCTGGACTTTATGAAGTACAGATCAGAGGCAGCGAGAGCTCGCAGCGATTCCTTCTTTCTGTCAGTGGTGAGTCTTTATAAAGCAAGTATTGACAGACTTGTCAGCATTTAGATACTTGGACCAATTAGGAATATTTCGTTTTATATGGTTACAGATACAAATAATGGACAGGACTGGGTGATACGATGATATGATGTTTTTCAAATGAGATTTTAATATATAGTTTAAATTGCACAAAACTTTTCAGTCGATTTCAGTGTTGTTATTGTTAAATAAGCCTAGAATGATTAAAAAGTGTTTTGGTAGTTGAAATAAAATAAATTATATACATTTAATGAAAAAAAAAAAAAAACTTGGTGTAGAAACAGTATTCACTCAGAAATTGTTAGTAAATTTCACAAGCACTTACAAAAAATGGCATCACATTGAATTAAACATAAAATTTGGAAAAACGTAAAAAGTACTCAAGTAATATTGCTTTATTTACAACTTTGTAGCTGAAATAAATAAGTTTATGTCTAAGTCTTAAAATGACTTAATCCGAAATAAAAATAATTATAAGCTATTTAAAAAAAAAAGACAAAAGCATAAAACAAAATCCAAAATTAAAATTTCAAATATAAAAATAAAATGTTTCACTGTAGTGACCAAAGGACTTAATTTGTATATTTATTCATGATCTTTTCAGTATTTTCATAAAATCACAATCACTGTATGAAAATCAGAATACGAAAGAGCTTTATTGCCAAGTACGTTTACACACACAAATCTGTCTTCAGCTGTTCCAGATTCAGGTCTGTCTCCAGGTTTTATAGCAGGGATTGTTTTAGCTGTTCTGCTTGTGGCTGCAGTTGTAGCTGCTGTTGTGATTTACTATCGCCGCAAGATCTCTGAACTACAAAAACAAGTGGGTGAGTATTACAGCTGATACAGCAAGATGAACAGTTAAACAAGGAGTATATGACTTCTGCACATAAATGTTTTCATGTGGCTCTAAACTTGTTCGTAAATTTTCATTTTTTAAAATCAATATTCCTGCAAGAAAATGTTCATATGACAAATTCCCACACTTTTCATAAGAACATAATGTGAATTATATAAAAATATCCTGGCTCTTCCAAGCTTTATAGTTTTTAATGTAACTCCAAATACTGAAAGAAGATAGTCATATACACCTATGTAGCATCTGCATAAGATCACTGATGATCATTTAGGCTTGTCTCAGAGATCCTTATAGCCTTTTGACATTTACATAATAAATTACAGACCTGGCCCCACAGTCTATCTTTACTTGGCTGCTAAATTTCCATGGGTCTTAACAAGAAGAGAATAATCTTTCTTTGAACTGATTGACAAGATCAGTTAAGTGGATGGACAGATCATTCGATTTTAAAAGTGACTTAAGACTTGATACGTACATGTTTAAGGACAACAGTTAAACAGTATAAATCCACCTTATGTCACAAAGTGACAATTATGTATAATCTCTTTGTAAAGTTTAGCTTGATTTCATAAACACATTTCACTGCAGAACCAATTAAGGAAGTGTCAGTGGCAGATGGAGAGTCTGTCACTCTGAAGACTGAAACTGTCCTAAAGAACGATGATATGGTACAGTGGTGGTATCATGATGACAACGATCTCATTGCTGTAATCAGTGGAGAGACCAAAGGGACATTTGATGGTTTTGATGAAAGATTCAGAAGCAAACTGATGCTGGATTATAAGACTGGAAATCTCACCATCAATAACACCATGAGTATTCACTCTGGACTCTATATACTACAAATAAGCAGCGAAAACAGAAAAATCAACAGGAGATTCATTGTTACTGTCAAAAGTAAGTAGATCTATGATACTGGACTGTGTGATTAGATTAGATAATCTCAATTTAAGACAAAGTGCAATGGAATTAAATAACTTATATTATCTAAAAACTTCATCCTACATTCTAATTTGTATAAATTATTATTTTTTAACTCCTCCTAGGTTTTTTGTCAGACCTTCACAAAACTTTGCACACATCAGCTCTAGACCATGCTTGCAAAATGTTTAAGAGATAAACGTTTAGCCACAGATTAAGGATTTTTAAAAACTTTTATTTTTCTATCAGTTTCCATTCATTTTATATGGAAATAAATGTATTTATCTAGTTCATTTGTATAACTATGGTGTTCGTGTACATATAATTCTATGAAATGATTATAGGTCATTTAATGTTCATTTAAATTTAATATACCCCAATAAAACACACTTTTTCAATTTGCCTGACAATATTACATACAGTATATTGTTATCCATTTAAAATGGATATAAAATTGTATTTGTCATTTTCAAGATAACATATATTACAAAATTTCTATAAAGACACTAATATACTGTTAAAAACAAACATTAGAAAGCAACTCATATTACAGAAATGACATGATTTCTATAGATTTAAATATTAAATATAAGTCCACACATATACAGTACCACATTTATTATGATCACGTTCCTTACAACAGTAAACCTTTTTATACAAGTATTTATATTTATATTTTTATATACTGTATCATCTTTGACAGGATGAGATTGTCAAAGATAAGACTAACAAAACAAAATGTCATCTACGAATATGCCAAACTGAGTTAGAATTTCATGTAAATGGAAACTAAACTAATTTGCATTTTTCTCTCCTGTATTTCTGTTTCTGTGTGTTTTGACATGTAGTGATGAAAGTGTCAGTGGTGAAGGGAGGTTCTGTCACTCTAGAGACCAGAACTAAAATACAGAGAGCGGATGAGATACTGTGGACGTTTGGAGCTGAAAACTGTCTTGTTGTTAGAGCTGATCCAAGAATAACTATTGGTGAGAGATTTACAGGCAGACTGAAGCTGGACGAGAAGACTGGATCTCTGAGCATCAGAAACATCAAAACCGCAGACTCTGGACATTTTAAACTACAGATCATCAACAGTGAAAAGACCACATTCAGGAGATTCAATGTGTCTGTCACTGGTGAGTAGAACAATATTTATTTCAACAGCTAAATATTTATTTACACAATACACTCTTAAAAATAAAGGTTCTCTATGGGCATTTAACAGTTAACATCCATGGAACCTTTCCATTGGACAAAATGCTCTTTATAAGGTAAAACTGTTCCATGTTACACTAGAGCAGCCTAACAAAATTAATCCCAACAGGAACAGTTTGTGTTCAGTTTGTCAATCAATAAAAGACAAAACACTATAATTAAATAGTCCGTAGGTCTTAAAATGCTTTTTGTGAGGAACAGACTAAAATCTTCCCTTCTGAAAATATTCCCCTCCATCTACTGCATCTTCTCAAGCCAACACTAAAATGAAAAAGTCTCAATAATTTTTGTAAATAATAGACCAAGATATCATACTGTAAAAATATTTTCCGGCGCTCACAGAGACTTGGTTTTTGTCTTTCTTGGATTTTCAGTATAATTAGCTATATTATAATTGCGTAGCTAGATGTACATGCAAAATTGTTTCTTTCTCTCTTTTCAGTTTCTGTGATTGTCTCTGTATTTTCTTTCAGAATCCACAGGAAAACAAGTGAATGAATCAGCAGCTGTAGAGATGCCGCTGTTGAACCGTGAGAATGTGGATGGAGTGAATGAGTGATAAGTCATGCCCACCAATATTAATCACTGTGACATCATCAGCATTTGAGCTCAACAACATTTTTCTGATTTTAGGAAAAGGAAAAATGAACCAGTGTGTTTTTGAACCGTTAAACTCAGCAACATTTAAAACTTCTTTAGATGACAGGGAAATGTCAACTAAACAACTGGATACACATCCCACTTAGTTTCTAAAAGGGGACATAACGCAAACCGTTTCAGCCAATCTCATGTTAATCTTGAGTACCTATATAGTAGTATTGCATCCTTTATATCGCTTTCAAAGTCTTTATTTTTATCAGATAAAAAAAAAAAAGATACAGCTTTAAGCTTCTCTCCACTACTCACAATTACATTCGATTCGATTAACACTTTTTGATTCTGCATTCTTTAAGTGCATTCACAGGATTATTTAAGCGCTTCCCCAATATTCTTTAAAGGGGTCATATGATGCGATTTCAATTTTTCCTTTCTCTTTGGAGTGTTACAAGCTCTTGGTGCATGAAGACGATCTGTAAAGTTGCAAAGACTAAAGTCCCAGATCCAAAGAGATATTCTTTATCAAAGGTAAGACTCTGCCACGGTCCCCTAAAATGTCTTGTTTAAACACGCTCCCACATGTCTACGTCACTATGTGGAAATATTTGCGTAATGCCACCCAAATGTTCGCACAAAGAAAGAAGTTGTGGTTTCAGTAACTGCAGTTAGTGTTGAAGCAGCATGTCAGGGAGATGCTGTGTGTTTCTAGACGACAGCAAAAGCACTTTATTTGACCTTCCGAAAGTAGATGCATTTAGGAATCTTTAAGATTACGTACAACAGAACAGCAACGCATTTTATGGATGACCGTTTTGTGAACCTTTGCTACGACAATCTGGTGCTTCTGAATCAATTACTGTAAGTATGTTTTGTTATTAGTTTAAGTATTTGCTATTGACTGTTCAAATGCGGAGTTTTGCGTGTGTGTGTGAGAGAGAGAGAGAGAGAGAGAGAGAGAGAGAGAGAGAGAGAGAGAGAGAGAGAGAGAGAGAGAGAGAGAGAGTCACACAGTGGAGTCAGCTGTCTTAACCGTCCGTGGCTTGTGTACTGCAAACACATACGAGCTTCATCACTGTGTCTGTCACGTGACTCTGTTCCTCTTTCAGGCTTGAACTGATGGTAAAACTAAGGAAATTACTAACTGTCTTTGCATTTATTTTGAAAGATGAAGCTCGCGATTATGGAAAGGGCTTTACATTTCCGACAAGTGCTTGTAGTGTTCAGCCAATCACAATACAATGGGTCACCAGAGCAGACTGCGCTTGTCAGAGGGAGGGACTTTGTAGAAAATGACTCATTTGAGAGAGTTGGGGCATAGAGGACCTACAATAATGTACAGTATTTGAAAAATAATGTGTTTTTTGTACATTAAAGCATGTCAACATATTCTGTTACACCAAATACACAAAATAATGATCTTTAAAAAAACATCATATGACCCCTTTAAATGCTTAGTCAGGGGGCAAATAACACAACAGCCTTTATGGTTACAGAACCATAGAATAGAGAAAAAACTAACTAGTAAAAAAAAAATTTTTGTCCATTGTTAGATGCTAGTTTAATGATGCTTTGTCATGACATGGCATGTGTAGAAATTTATGTGAGCCAAGATTTTAAAAAGAGCCTTAAAAGTATTATGTACAGGCTAACATTTTGTCACACCGGGGCTAAGCCATCATTTCAGAAGTGACAGAAATGTCAAATACAATAATTTTTATGTAGGCCTATGTATGCATAATTATATCTATATTTTTTTACTATGAATTTTTTCTTATCTCTTTGAATTTCCTATAAGAAATCAAATACACTGCTGGACAATAATCAATTATTTGTAATCTCAAATTTTTTTTTTAATGGCAATTTTATGATTGTTTTATATACTACAAACAATTATTTAAATTTTCTGCACTGAATTGTAGAAAATATACTTTATAGTTTCTGTACTGTAATAAATGATATGTCAGTTAACACTGCATCATTCATAAATGTATTTATTTATGGTGTTATTGTCTTGAACTGTTGAACTGTTGCATTTTATGACATTATAAACGTACAGTAGAACAGATAAAACGAAAACAAGCTCCACGCTTTATTTAAAAAAAAAATCACCAAAAAATGTACAGCAACTGACTCTGTGATATTCATTTCAAGGATACCAAGAGTCTATAATGGCTGTGCAAGGAACAGGAAAGGTTCAGAGAGTCAGTGGATGTTTTGCTTTATATCTGAACATATACGGAACTCATCCTTCTGCTCAATTCATACTGTTGGTCTGATTTTACATGAGTCTGATGGTAATGTTTCGTCTCTTCTGTTCTGATCAGTTCACTTCTTGTTGATCTGATGTCATAAACCAGCACAGCAACTGTAGCCACGCCCACCAAAGCAGAGAGAACCAATCGGATCACAGCTTCAGTGAAACTACAACAGTGGATGTTGTCTGAAAAAAGAAAAACGCTGAATCAGGATTGTGCATTTAAGTCTCTTTTAAACAGACTTACTGGTTCCAGTTTCGTGGGTTATTATTAGGAGTTCAAGCATCTACTGGGAAGGCAAGGTGTGCATATTTGATTGTTCGCATGCACACTTTCCTGGCTTAGTCAAATAACAACTATGACTGTAGAATATAGGCAATTCTAAACTGTTTTTTATTCACTCCTAAAAATGTGTGATTATGAGATTTATTCTCCATGATCATTGACTAATGTTTTTAGAGCAGCACTGGGCACCCCCCCCGAAACCCCCCAATGGCTCCCAGACACCAGATTCACTTCTGTATCACTCTGTTCTCTATTCCTGTAAACTCTTGAAAAAAAAGCAAGCAAATGCGCCGCCGATATCCGTAAACCATAAATCCCCAGGAATGCATGAGCTGTTCATACATATACCTTGAATGCAATGTAATTTCACTTTGGATAAAGCATCTGCTAAATGCATAAAGGCAAGTTTTTATTGGTATCTGCAGTCCCTTATAGGCCAATCACTAGCAGAAATATATATAATATGTACTGCACCAATGCAATAAATATGTGTTGGGTTTTGTCTTCAACTAGGCCAATACACTAACAGTGGATTTCAGTGAAAAACTAAAATCACACTGATTTACTTGAACACATCTGAAATAAATGGTAATATCATCAGTAGTGTACCTGAACTCGGCTGATGGAGGTCAGTAGAGTTGTTATTCTCGGTTTGATTGACAGTTGATTTGTTCACCACAGAGCTGGATGTCACAGGATTTGAGGCTGATGAACTTTCTGATGATGTAGAATTTTGTGGAGTCTCTGGTAATGACAGATGATACTGTTACATTAGTCTCATCACACACACTTCCGATCTTTATTTACAAAAAAAAAAAAATAATAATAATAATAATATTTCAATGCAGTTAAAGCAGCCAATATCATAAAATGAGGATGTATGGAATATTGAATATAATAGAAAAGAAACATTTAAAAATTGTACAATGCCATATATATATACAGTATAATTCAAATGAAGGTTAGTGCAAATTAAACCATAATGTTCTACTCACCATAGACTGTAAGATTAAAACTCTTGTATATGGTCTCTTCGCTGACAATTATGAGTTTATAGAGTCCAGAGTCCGTGGTTCTGGTGTTTGTGATGGTCAGAGATCCGATCAGATCCAGTTTCAGTCTGTCTTTGAATCTTCCATCGGCACTATCATAGATTGAGGTGGTTTGCGTAAGCCGGTTAAATTCAGCTATTCTTGTACTCCCAAACATCCACTGTATCAACAAATATTTCTGTACTTCAGTAACATCAGCGTTTAGAGTGACAGAATCTCCCTTCATCACTGATATTCTCCTCACTGCATCCATCACATCTAGAAAGCAAACAGAAAAATATCGTCACAGATTAAAAGCCCGTTCACACCAAGAACGATAACTACAAAGATAACCATAACAATAACTACGTCACTACAATATAAGATGATAAAATAAAGGCTGATCAGTATAATTAAAACAGAACTTTTATTCATATATTTTTTATAAAATATAGACAAATTGAGGCCCTGAGGCACACATAGCCCACTAAATCAATCCATGGAGAACATCATATAGAACAACAGCCCATAAGGGCACCAGGGATTTGGCCCCAATCTAGACTACATCCCTATATACAATAAATATCATTTATACAAGGTCTGTGACCTCGTACAGTGGTTCTGAAATTATTTGTTTCTCATTAATGGACACAAGCAATTCTTCTTTTTGAGTGTCATGTGATATTTCTTAAGCACTTGTTTTTGCATGCTAACAAAAGTGAAACATAAAGCACCCACTTTGAGGATCTGCTGATTTAATCTTATTCAGCTGAATAAGTTAGTTTCGAAATAAACTGACATCAATATCAACATGTTTTCAGAGGCATTTAACTAATTTAAGATGGTATATAACTATTGTATATTTCCTTCAGGAAAATTACTCACCAGACTCCAAAACTAATAAATATAAGTACCCTACCCTATAATTACGAAAAATAACCACGGGTTTACTATGAATAATAATAATAATAATAAAATCATGGTGATTATAGCTATTAACCAATTAACCATGGTTTTGTTACAAAAACCATAGTTTAACTAGGTTTTTTTTTTTTAAATGGGTATTATTAAATGGTATTATTAAATGGGTTTATTATAATACAAACATGGTTAATTTTCGTATGCAGTAAACAACGAGCTTACAAAAATAGAATATGACATAAAAATTAATTAATAACTTACCAACCAGAGGACACAAGCATAAACAGAACAAAACAAAAGCGTTAACCATATTCCCTGACCGTTTGTCAACCACTAACTCTGTAAATATCTGATAATGACCCGAGTTTTGTCTCTCCATGTCGTCATTGCGGGGGGGGGGGGGGGGGGGGGGCTGGGTCGCTAGTAGGCGTTCCCGCTGTAATAATAATTTTTGGAACATTCTGTATGTAATACCCCAATAACAATAAAATTATGAAAAATCAATAAATAATACAAAAAAAACAATATAATAAATTAAGCTACATTTTTGTAAAAACATAAAAAAATAATAAAAGAATAAATAAATTTAAAAAATTAAACCAAAATTTTTGAAACAATTAAAAAAATTAATAGCTACAAATTTTTGCGATTTAAAAAAAAAAATAGAAATCTTAAAAATCAACTAGATTTAGTTAAGGCATTTGCGATTCATAAAAAAACAAAGCAACTAGATTGTCAAAACTCGTTGATATCGGAAATTATTTTACAGGGTAAATCATACCAATAATTAAAATATCAGAAAAGTCAAAACTCGTTGATATCGGAAATTATTTTACAGGGTAAATCATTGCAATTATTTAACTATTTGAAAAATTATTTAAGATGTCTTTTATAATGGTCAGTTACCATGAGTTAAAATTGCAGAATAGATATCTGGAATTGGAAATTTGACTAGGGGGCTGTTTACATAACACCATGTTCAACTAAAATTATGTGTTTTGTCCTTTCCATTTACATGACAAACATTTTGGAGTCCTGAAAATGCAAACTTCTGAAAATGGGTCTCAAAGTGCAAGCTTTTCAAAATGATACCAACCCCAGCCATGAACATGAAGTTCTGCCTAAAATTAATTCATGTTAGTTAACTGTATGATTCTGCTATTTGTGAAATGAACATTATTGGACACATTCACTTCTGACAACAGAACACTCTGTTGCAATGTAGACACATGCATTTTCTGAAAAGCTGCTTTGGAAACAATGTGAACTGTGAAAAGCGCTATTCAAATCAATTTGAATTTAATTTAATATGTATTGCATGTTCAGACTATCCACCTCATTCGCACCATGATGCTTTGCGCAAATTAGATGTAAACAATCAGTGAAAGGCTTGCTCTATGAACGCAATAAATGTTTATTTATTTATTTATTTATTTTTAACTGGGTACAATGTGATGTAATTATTCTATTCAACTTCAACCACTGAACACTGACATTTAAAAGTACAAGGTACTTTCAACAGACCATGAATAACCCCATACACTGTAAAAACTAAAGGTGCCTCAGATATCTTTTTTTAGTACTCTATGAACTTAAAAAATTATTTTAAGTGCCTCAAAGCTCTTTTTCTTATAATAGGGATCCTGGATGTGTAACTATTCATGTTCTATTCGGAAGGGCTCATCCCTATGCCCTAATCCCTTCAAAGGGTTTAAGGCTCCGTATCAAGTGAGAGTTTCGAAGGGATGAAGGGTGTAGGGGTCAAGTGCGTCATCTTAAGTGTAGTTTGAGCATCATCCATATGTAGATGTAGATGTTTTTAGTAAAACAGTGAAGCCATTAAATGGGGATGTGAATGAAGTGAAAGAGCAGCAGGGGACAACTTCAGTTTGATAAGACACACCCCCAGTGTCAATCACTGTGACATCATCAACAGCTGAGCTTTACAACATATTTCTACTTTTAAGAAATTGACCCATGTGCAGTTGAGCTGTTAAACGGTTTTGGTTTTAGATGAACAGGGAAATGTTTATGAGACTCTTTTATGATTCACTCTTTCCTCAACGGTTTTATTCAAGTTGCTATCCACAGCTAGCATGACCCCCAAGAAAATTTGAATATATCAAAAGAAAGAACAAAGGCACTGTTTTCAAACAATAACAACAAAACATTTTATTGCTTTTTTCCCTTTTCTTTTTTAATCAACCCCTGAAATGTTGGCAAAGTCCAAACAACTAAACAACTTTTCAAAACCAAATCTGAGACATCTAAGACTTCAAAAGGCTTTTGTTAAAAGCTTCATTCAGAACGGATTCAGAATGATGATAAAAACATCAACACCTCCAAAGCCTGCACAGTTATAACTCCTTGGGGGTGACCATATTTTTAGTTAAAATTTAGTTATATGTATTATTATGGGTTTCAATTCACATTCTTCATCTTATTTTTCTCTTTTATTATTGTTAATCTATTTTTGTGTTCGTTATCATGTTCTGTATTTCCATCTTTGTCCCATACCAATAAAGTTTTGTTGAGGAAAAGGGAAAAATTTGGTCCATGTAAACAACAGATGGCGCTAATGCACTATTATAGATTGCGATCGTGTGTGTGTGTGTGTGTGTGTGTGTGTAGTTGCTGCCTGCCGCCATAGGAACTTCATACAGTCTTTCAGATGTTGGAAAAATAAACTTGGAGCTTCCTTATTCGTAGCATATAAATCATCATGTAAATACATTAATTGCTTAAAAAAAAAAACTCTTTGTTTTTGTCTTTAGTGGGTATGTATTGTTAACAAACGTCGCTGTCAGTCGGGTGGGTGTGGTTCAGTTTACAATCCATCGAAATCAGATTTCTACAGCAATATGACGAGCACTTTACAAATATTTCTGTTTTTATTTCTAATGTGCGGTAAGTGTGATTTATGTTTATTTTTTAACACTTTCGGTTTCACTTTGAGCACTCAACATTGATGTTCTCTTATTCCTTAAAATCCAGATACAATTTGGCCTGTCCTCCACTTTTGTAATGCCTCATTTGTCTCCTTGACTTGTTTCAAGATTCTTATGTGCTTTTTAAAACGTAAAGTAACGTTTCGTTTGCCAAGAACACGTTTATTTAAACTAGCAGTTTAAAATCTGCGTCCTGACGAAAAACCAGTTAAAATAAATCTGTGATATCGGACATCTATTGCTTGATAGGACTATTACCACCTTAACACTGAGCTTGGGTGGTAAATTATTGACTGAAGACTTAAAAGACGTTTTAAGTCTATTTAAGGCTAATATGATCTATCTATGAGTTACATTTCAAGAATATTTATGCATTTGATCATTTCACGCATTCCCCGGGAATCGAACCCACGCCCTCGTCTTTGTTGGCGCCAGTTTTTTTTTTTTTTATCTATTTTTTATTTATTTTATTTTCACGGATTAGATCATAATAGTTCACAATGCTAAAATGCGCAGAGTTTTCTTAAAGTCCGAAATCCTTAAAATTTTTCATCAATACAGTTTTTTTCAGAAACCGTTCGACTAATAATTGGTGGGTAGGCCCTTGGTTGAAATCCAAAATCAGTGGCGAAATCAAGAAAAAACTATCAATTCCAAAAAAATCTTACATTTTCACATTTGAATATTTCCTATTTGTTTAAATGTGTCTGCTAAATGAACGTAAAATGTAGCTCGTCATTAGATTCTAGATCAACTTACATGATTTCTTTTCTCATTATTTTGTCAATGCTGTTCTGAATAAGACAAACTATTCCCCGTTACTATACATCTGTTTCTGTTTGTTCCTCAGACGTGTATGTTGCTGATGAAGTAAAGTCAGTATTGGTGATGGAGGGAGATTCTCTCACTCTAAACCCTGATCTTAATCAAACACAGGGATTTAAAATGATACAGTGGTGGTTTGGAGATATCAGTCCAGTCATTGCTGAAATCTATGCAAATGAGACCTCATATCCCAATGATGAGATATTCAGAGACAGACTGGAACTGAACCAGACTGGATCTCTTTCCATCAAGAACACGAGAACCACAGACTCCGGACTTTATAAACTAGAGGTCCAGCACAACAGTGGAGCCTCATATATGACATTCAGTGTTACTGTCTATGGTGAGGAGTCGGACATTTATTATTTGAGTAATTTAGATATTTTCAGGTTTGTTTTATGAATTAAACTGAGATTTAAAGTGCAACAAGCAAATATTTTATTATTTTATATGCAACTTATTTCCACAATCTCACAGTCATGCTGTTGTTGGGATAGGGCCACAGGTGATCACTAGAATATAAATATCCAAGTAGATGCAATTGGCAACTTACTCCAGGGTGTAAATAACTTAATTGTTTGTAATTAATTATTAGCTGATAACTGTCTTTCATTTCATTACATTAATTGTTTAAGCTTCATCACTGTTTTTTATCATTGACAAAATTGGCATATAGGCCTACTAGTGTGTTACCGGTTTATTCACTCACAGTCACACTAATAACTGTCTTTCATTTCATTACAGCTTCAGGTCTCTCTCCAGGTGCTAAAGCAGGAATTGTAGTTGTTGTTCTGCTGGTGTTTGCAGCTGCTGCTATTGATATGATGTGCTATCACTGCTTTTTCTCTGATCTAAAGAAGTGTGAGTAGCTGATACAGCAGGAGAAAATTTTGTTTAAGTGTATAATGATGAAATACTGTGGGCTAAGTCACTTTATATATCACCATTCTATGTATGATCCTCAGTGTTACTGACATGTTCACCTGCAAACTCATGTATAATACTTATTTCTCTGTTTCTATGTGCTGCTGTGACACATGAAGTAAAGAGACTTTTAGTTATGGAAGGAGAAACTGTCATTCTAAAGCCTGATATCAAAGTCAAGAGAGATGATGAGATCCTGTGGAAGTTTGGACCTCAAGGGATTTGTATCGCTGAAATCAGAGAAGGGGCCAGAGAGATATTTGACTTTGGTGATGGGGAATTCAAAGGCAGACTGACGCTGGATCAGACTGGATCTCTGACCATCACAAACACTAGAACCACAGACTCTGGAGCTTATGAACTACAGATGAAACGCAGCAGCGGGGTTTCAGACGAGATATTCTGTGTTAATGTCTGCGGTTATGGTCAGTTCTAGTCTTCATCCATAGTCTTTCTTCTACAGTTAATTCAGGTCAAACTTCTTAACTAGAGACTCTTTGTAGATACTGTAATTCCAGTCTTTGGAAATGTAAGATTAAAGATTCAAAATCTCCCTTTAAAATACATTGTCACATAAATGTGTTTTTGCATGAGTCAGGTCAAAGGAGAGACACTTTAAGCAGTGTAAAGAATCTCTCCATCTGTTTTCAGCTTTACATATTTTCTATCTACAGTATGTAGCTTAAATTTTAACACCTTTCTCTTTCTCTGTGCTGCTGTCACAGTTGAAGAGGAGACTAAATTTGTGATGAAGGGAAGGTATATCACTCTCAGCCGTTTTAATAAAGAAATACAGAAAAATGAGCTTATCGTGTGGATGTTTGGAGATCAAGAGACTCTCATTGCTCAAATGACGGGAGGATCCAGAAAGACCTTTGATGGTCCTGATGGGAGATTCAGAGGCAGACTGAAGCTGGACAAAAGGACTGGAGATTTGACCATCAGGCGCATGAAATGTGAACATACTGGACATTATAAACTACAGATCAGCTGCAGTAGCACAGGAACCTATTACAAGAATACTCTTACATACACACAAAACAAATTTTATACCTGCAAAAATAAAGAATCTTTAAGAAAAAATTGATAACACAGCAAGTTTGAGCCTTGCAGAAATTGTGATGCTTTTAGAGTAAGTTTCTATCTGTGAATTTAAAGAATGTTTATGCAATTCATGAATGAATTAATTAATCTTTTTAAAAGGATAGTTCACCTAAAAATTTATATTGTCATCATTTACTCACCCTCATTTCAAAGCCTAAGAATTTCCAAAAAAAAAGATAATAATCTTTAAGTATTTTCATTTTGTTTTCCAATACAAATATCTAAATATTCCTAAATCAAGATACGTTTCCTTGAGATAAAAAATTAACATATAAAGTGTTTTCTGAAAAATTTAACAAAAGAGTTTATGCTTAACAAGAACAAATATCTGTCAATTTTTAATCACACTATTTTCTATAAATAAAGGACATATATTGATCAGTTTCTTATACAAAGACTTCTTATGTCAATATGCTTAACTAAATTTATCTTGATTTAAGAATTTTTAGACATTTGCCTTGGAATTTATTTAATTTTTTGTAAATAATGGAGAGCTATTGGAAGTTGTATTTTCAAACGCTGAAGCATTGTTAATACAAGACGTTTACATTTAGACACCATACTGATGTATTGAATTCCATTTAATTAATTCCTTAAATTTTCTTTACTTGGTTCTAAAAAGTATTCAGTTTAACTTCATAAACTCTGCTTTCAGGTTTCATTAAAAATATCTTAATTTGTGATTCGAAGATGAACCAATTAATTAAAATAATAATTTATGGTATTGTTCTTTATGCAACAATTGAAAACGTACAATACTAGACTTGAGGTGTTGATTTAGGCCTGTGAAGATCTGAACAGTTGAAGTAGACATCATTGTGCTTAAAAGGTTTAATAATCACTTAAATTGGCTTAAAACATGTGCGGAGTATAAACTTTAATGACGACAGCACTGCAGCAAACACTTCTCCTGGTTGTCAAAAGTCTACCAGTATATCGTGTCTATTGTCACTTCCAGTGTGTCAGTTTTATATCTGAGTAACTGAGTATTTGTCCTCCAGGTATGTTTGGTCCCAAGACTGTGTCAGTGATGGAGGGAGAATATTTAGGTTTGTACTCTGAGACTTACATACAAAGAGGTGAGCAGGTACAGTGGAGCTTTGAAGGTAAAACTCTTGCAACTGGGATGAATGGAGACTTTAAAAAGACTTCATACGGTGATGATGCGAGATTCAGAGACAGATTGGAGCTGCACCATCCAACAGGAGATCTCATCTTTAGAAATGCTAGAACTAGTGACACTGGAGTCTATCAACTACAGATCAGCAGCATCAAGAAAAGAAACATACACAGGGAATACACTCTTACAGTCCAAGGTAAGTAAATCAAGCCTTTCAATATAATAATACATACTTGACCTTCAGATCTTCTTTCTTTTTAATTTGCCGTTGTCTGTTTTTCTGGCTGATTCCACAGGAAACAGAGTGAATGAATCAGAGACTGCGGAGATACCTTTGTTGAGTAAAGAGGATGTGGATGGAGTGAATGAGCAGCAGATGATGAGTTCAGTTTGATGAGATAAGACACGCCCACCAGGGTGAATCACTCTGACATCATCAACATTTGAGCTCATCTCAGAAATGAGTTCCGTTGTTCTGTCATCATTTACTCACCCTCACGTCGCTCCAAACCTGCATGACTTTTTGTTTGTTGTATAACTTGTCTTCTTTTGAGTTATGCAGAATAAAGTCACACTGGTTTGGAACAATGTGAGAGTGGTTAAGTGAGAACAGAACTTTTAATTCATCATGCTGTATAAAACAGACAGGAGCGTTAAGTTTTTGAAAACTTTGATTTGACCATCAGTGCCAGATTTCAGTGTTACTCAACTTGAATCTATGTGACTCTTATTGTAGAAATTAACCAACTACGTAAGATTCTTTCAGTATTTTATCTTTTCATTTTATTTCAACTGTAAACTTAATTTTTCTGCTATATTAAATAATTAGGAATGATTAAAAGTTTCCCTGTTAAAGTCCCGGCTAGGTGAGAGGGCCTTTCTGTGTGGAGTTTGCGTGTTCAGTCTAATCATATGAAGGGAAGGTCAGTCAGAGACACTAAATTGCGCAAAGGTGTAAATGTGAATGTGCTTGTGAGTGTGTGTGTGTGTGTGTGTGTGTGTGTGTGTGTGTGTGTATCCTTTAGCCTTGTGATGAACTGGCTATCCATCCAAGAAGTTTCTCCCACATGTGGACTAAGACGCTGGGAAGAGGACAAGCAGTTTAGAAAATGAATGGATAGATGTTTTGAAGTGAATCTGTTTATATCCATACTGAAGTACTTGACTGATAAACTTGCCTTATTGCACTTATACCAAAAAGCCCGTTTTTAGGATACCACATTGTGTTGTGCCTCGGGTTATTCATTTCTGTTTGCAGTATTCTCATTTGTTAGTCATTTTCAAATAAATGTTCACATACAGATACAGGTCTGCAAGTGTCTGCATGACCTTTCTACTACGTAGTAATTACTGTCCTCTAGTGGACAAACACTGATTCCTTTATTGACTGATGACATTGTTGTTGTTTTTCAATGTTCACTCACTAGTTGGCGCTCCAGCAGAGTCTTTGGGAGAGACTCTACATGATTAAAAAGACTGAATCCGAAGTTTAACAAAGATGCTCACACGTAGATTGAAAGATAACATGTAGATGGGTCATAAACCTACTGTAGTAGGCTAGTCTACAGTAGACAAGGTAACATTCACAAGAGGTGGAAAGAGTACGAAAATATTCTACTCAAGTAAAATTACCATTACTTTAATGACATTTTTACTTAAGTACAAGTTAAGGTACCAGTCTAAAAATCTAATCAATTAAGAGTAGCCAGTTTAAAATGTACTCTAAGTAAATTACTTAGCTACATTTTAACAGTGGGAGGGAGGCAAAAATGGGACAGACTAAGGGTGTCAAACTCCACAGCCCTACACAGTGTAGATCTAACCCTAACTAAACACATCTGATCCAGCTAATCTAATCATTTCGGTTTATTTGAAAACTACATGGTAGTGATGTTACGTTCTGTGCCGTGGCTTCGGAGCGTGTGTCGAGAATCCCGGCAGCTTTCGGTGAAGCGCGTATCGAGGCTTGTATCGCTTTAGAGAAATGATGTCATTGATGACGTCCGTTCAGGAAGGGGTTCGAATCTTCACAGTCCTCTGTCCTGTTAAACTCAGCCACTTTCCAGTTTTAGACTAATAATATTGCCCCTCCTGCATATTATGAGCAAAGACTGGATTTAAACACATTTGATAGCCCCATTAATTTCAAGCCAATATGTTTCTTACACAGTCATTCTATTCCACTTGAAAATACACATTATACTATTATAAATATATTAGGAAATTTATTTTTTCCCCCCTTCACCATTATTTCTAAGCCTTAACTGGCGCAAAATACAGTGTATCATATTGATGTTACATATGACACTGAAGCTTCAAAGCGCGTATCGAGTAAGCAAAAACGACGCCCCACTTTCTGTCCAATCACGTGCGCGTGTCGGAATGTTCGAACCCCCAGATCTTACTTTACGAGCAAGTTTTCATTCGGACTTATTCAATAACATTTTTAAATACCCAATCATACAATTAATATGAAGTATAATTGGCATATGCAATTCACATATGTGTACATTATTCTTCTATTACATCATATTGATATTCGTATTGACATTTAATGCCACAGTTTAATGGGTAAATTATTTAATCAGAGAGAGAAATTTAACACACACACACACACACACACACACACACACACACACACACACACACACACACACACACACACACACACACACACACACACACTGTTAGGCTTTTATTTGTGCACGTAACATGAGTCCATCTATGGAATTTGTGGTTGCTGCTTCGTCCCAAGCAGTGTCTTTCACAGGCTTTTGGCTGCTATATTTTTTGTTAACCACCAGATGGTGCTGTTTTTGACACTCGCGAAGCTTTGAGTTTTTACCCGAAACAGTCAGAAGAAATCCTCTGTGCCTCATGAGGCTTCATTTGCCCATCACTACTACATGTACAGGTGCTGGTCATATAATTAGAATATCATCAAAAATTTGATTTATTTCACTAATTCAATTCAAAAAGTGAAAATTATATTAATTCATTACACACAGACTAATATATTTCAAATGTTTATTTCTTTTAATTTTGATGATCATAACTGACAACTAAGGACAATCCTAAATTCAGTATGTCAGAAAATTAGAATATTACTTAAGACCAATACAAAGAAAGGATTTTTAGAAATCTTGGACAACTGAAAAGTATGAACATGAAAAGTATGAGCATGTACAGCACTCAATACTTAGTTGGGGCTCCTTTTGCCTGAATTACTGCAGCAATGCGGTGTGGCATGGATTTGATCAGTCTGTGGCACTGCTCAGGTGTTATGAGAGCCCAGGTTGCTCTGATAGTGGCCTTCAGCTCTTCTGCATTCTTGGGTCTGGCATATCGCATCTTCCTCTTCCCAATACCTCATAGATTTTCTATGGGGTTAAGGTCAGGCGAGTTTGCTGGCCAATTAAGAACAGGGATACCATGGTCCTTAAACCAGGTACTGGTAGCTTTGGCACTGTGTGCAGGTGCCAAGTCCTGTTGGAAAATGAAATCTTCATCTCCATAAAGTTGGTCAGCAGCAGGAAGCATGAAGTGCTCTAAAACTTTCTGGTATACGGCTGTGTTGACCTTGGACCTCAGAAAACACAGTGGACCAACACCAGCAGATGACATGGCACCCCAAACCATCACTGACTGTGGAAACTTTACACTGGACCTCAAGCAACGTGGATTGTGTGCCTCTCCACTCTTCCTCCAGACTCTGGGACCCTGATTTCCAAAGGAAATGCAAAATTTACTTTCATCAGAGAACATAACTTTGGACCACTCAGCAGCAGTCCAGTCCTTTTTGTCTTTAGCCCAGGTGAGACGCTTCTGACGCTGTCTGTTGTTCAAGAGTGGCTTGACACAAGGAATGCGACAGCTGAAACCCATGTCTTACATACATCTGTGCGTAGTGGTTCTTGAAGCACTGACTCCAGCTGCAGTCCACTCTTTGTGAATCTCCCCCACATTTGTGAATAGGATTTGTTTCACAATCCTCTCCAGGGTGCGGTTATCCCTATTGCTTGTACACTTTTTTTCTACCACATCTTTTCCTTGCTTTCGCCTCTCTATTAATGTCCTGGGACACAGAGCTCTGTGAACAGCCAGCCTCTTTTGCAATGACCTTTTGTGTCTTGCCCTCCTTGTGCAAAGTGTCAATGGTCGTCTTTTGGACAACTGTCAAGTCAGCAGTCTTCCCCATGATTGTGTAGCCTACAGAACTAGACTGAGAGACCATTTAAAGGCCTTTGCAGGTCTTTTGAGTTAATTAACTGATTAGAGTGTAGCACCAGGTGACTTCAATATTTAACCTTTTCACAATATTCTAATTTTCTGAGATACTGAATTTGGTATTTTCCTTAGTTGTCAGTTATAATCATCAATATTAAAAGAAATAAACATTTGAAATATATCAGTCTGTGTGTAATGAATGAATATAATATACAAGTTTCACTTTTTGAATGAAATTAGTGAAATAAATAAACTTTTTGATGATATTTTAATTATATGACCAGCACCTGTATGTGTTGAAGCAAGGTTGGAACTAAACTCTGCAGGTCTGCGGCCATCCAGGAACTGAGTCTGACACCCCTGAGATAGGCCTATAAATTTCAAACTAGCTGTTTTTAATTAAATGAATCAGTTATTTAGAATAATAAGACATTTGGGCTGTTACCAGGCAAATTAAATCAGTATCAACAAAATTCACCTTTGCAATGCAGAGGAAACACAGAAGCTTCAATTGAAGTGGCATTTAGATGTATTTACACATTGTTTAATGCAGGACATGAATGCATTTAACCTGCAGTTACAAATGCAGAAATAGTGTTTTGATATATAAGACATAAAGTATTGAATGCTCATTTAAAATTATAAAAATAAATAAATAAATAAATAATAAAAAGATACTTTAAATGTGAAATTAAAACCGCCAGCAGGTGGCAGCAAGTCACTGTTAATAAGTGAGTCATTGCGATTGATTCTTTCAGGAATGAAACACTCATTGCTCAGAGATGCAAAACTGCTATGGTGGCTGGGTTTGGAATTATTATTTTTATTTAATTATTGTTATTTTTTTTCGAAATAGAGCAAAAACAGGCAATATGGTGTATAAAACACAAGTCTCTTATAGCTCATTCAAACTACTTTCAAATCACTGCAGATATGTTGTATTTAGGCTATGTAGGCTACAGTAGGTTTCAGATAACTTTATAAAACACCTGAAAACCATTAACATAGATGTTTTAAAAGTATTGTTATATGAGAAATCTTTCTTGAAAATGCTGTAACTAAGATTTTCACTTGTAGCTTAAATACTAAAACTCACCTTTCTTCACAAACCATGGCCATGTTCAAAATGGCCTAAATGTTTTCGGAGTGCACTTCAAAGGGAGCACAATTGTGATATTTATGCTTGAATCATGCTTGTTAAAACTGAACTTAAAAAAAATTTTTCGTTTAAATGTAAATTACGTAAGATGTGAACAAGACAACTTTAAGCTTTCCAAATCTTTCAAAGTGGACAGTGAAGTCTTTAAAAGGAATAGGGCATAACTCTGAATAGAACGCAGCCAAGGGTTGACGACTCAGTGGCGTCAACACTTCAAGCTAATATGAAGCTCTGCTTCTAACCACAGGTGGAGAGCCGTAGTTCAACCACACACGTTTGCAATGCAGTTTGCTAATGTTCGTTGGATCTGTGGTTTCAGGAAACACAGACTATTTGAACCTATGGCCATAGTTGCCTAACGACGTATTTGGGGAACGCACCACAGAAGAGAACAGAGAAAACAATGCACACTATGAGCCACTGAAAATGCTAAAAAATTGCAAGTATTATGAAAGTCCTGTATTTTAAAAGCACATTGTTATTGGAAGAAACCCATGAATCCATCTCTGGAAACAAAGGATTTCAATCCCCATCATGATAGACTTTTAAAAGCATTTAATCAGAGTTCAGTGAGCTGCTGTGTAATAGGTCTGTCAGTATTTCCTGATCAGATACACAGACTGCTGAATAATATACTGAGATTTTCACAGGAGCTTCTATTGAAGAGGATCTCGGCAAATCTAAATTGAAATCAAAAGGCAGTGATCAGTGATCACATTATTCATAAAATAATTTAGGAAAACATTTTTAACAGATTATAGATATATTGAATAGTTAATATACACCTTCAAAAATCGTTTGCACATAACAGGCCTTGTGACATTGAAGTTCACAATAAACACAACTATTCGATAATTGATGTTATTAACATGATTATATAAAGCAGGTCTGAAAAACAAACTTTCCAAAGAGCTGGTCCGTTTCTGCTCTGGTTTTCACACTTCATCTCTCTCACATGTTCACATGCAGGTTTTGCCACCTGTGGCAACTGAGAGCTTCAGTTTAGTCTGACAATGTTAACCAATGTTTGTTCAAGCAGAAGCACAATAAACCACAGCGTGTTTAAGGTGAAAGTGTCTCAATGCTTGCATTTCTTCTCTCACCTGCTCTCAATTTGATCGCTGCTATATATTTGCACAAAAATGCATGTTTTGTTTTGCATGTTTTGATGTAATTCATTAAGAGTGTTGTATTAAACTCATCTGTGGTTGTTTAGCTAGACTGATGCAGCTGATGCCGGTAGTACTGCTCAGTGTGGTTTGTGTGACCTGAATCAACAACACAACTGAATCTGATTTTAACAGCTGAAAAAAAAAGAAAAAGAACAAAAGACTGTGGAGATCCTTGATCAGGCCAAACATCTGTAAATCATGGGAATGCAACAATGGGTAAAAAAATGTCGTGATTAGAGATAAAGATCCAATTAAAAGCAGAATGGACTGTAAACTGATGGGACTAAAGTTCACACATTTAGTTTTGTGATCGTGTGACTGTGATCTTTTTTTTTTCATCTCAGCTTTTCATTTCACACTCGACATTTCTTTTCCACTACCGTGGTCAAGAGAAGCGTTGCTGAACTAGAACCGTTTAACAGTGTGTTTTCAACAAACACCTGCAGCCAAGATGAGGTTAATGTGTCATTATGAATAAGCTCTTTTACACTACAATCATTATATCTGCACTGTTTGTTTATTTCACTGGTTTGCGCTCTATCTCCTATGTGCCTTGTGTTTCTTTTTTTAATCTTTTTTTAATTTCAATTTCTATGTTGTATTTTATATTTAATCTGTATTTTTATGGTCTACTGTTAGTGTTATCTGTATGCACCAAGGGTCTGAGATGCAGTTTCAGTTCTCTGTGTGTACGTGCTGTACATGTGGAAGAAATGACAATAAAGCAGACTTTGACTTTGACTATTATTGACACCTTTTAAGGCGTTTCATTTTCATATATTTTTAACGGCCTGGTAGTGTCTCTATTATTTATTTCCTAGATAAAAAATGTCCGATAAATGAATACATGACAGTTAATACAGAATCCAGGAGCAATATAATTTTGATTTCTATCATAAAAAGCAGTGGATGTTATTGCCAGCGGAATACTGTGTATAGATCTGCTGTTCTCATTCATTGTATTAGTCTTATTTAATGGTCATGTAAATGCTGTAAAGACACCACATCCTGAAATTTTTTTATTTACCGTTTTTATATTTAATTTCATTATTCATACAGCAAACTTGATATTGCAAAACTGAACATGGATTTATTTGTCAAGACTAACAGAATAAAGATGCAAATACATAAATAAATAAATAAACAATGAACGGAGCTGCATATGTTGTGATGTCTGCAAAGATCAAGCATAAATAAACATGTTTTAGTATAATCTTTAAATTCTTCAGCCTCATGCTTGACCTTTGCAGACATCACAACATAAGCAGCTCCACTCATTGTTTATTTTCTGCATCTGTATTCAGTATATATATATATATATATATATATATATATATATGTATATATATATATATATATATATATATATATGTATATATATATATAACCTTTTAAGAATCTTACTCTATAAAATACCACAGTGAGAGAGAGCTGTTAGTGAAATAACATGTTCATCCAGCAGGTGGCGCTCCATCAAGTTCATATCAACAGAGACAAACAGGACTGTTTGTACTACAGCACTAACAAAACAAATGAAAACAATACAAACATAAATAAAACAAAAACAGCTATCAAAAGCCATGGAGTAAAATCCAATAATATAATATTTTAAATTAATGTTATAATGTTTGACAACTAAATGCCACATTCATTAACTCACAAAAAATTATTTAAATGAAACCGAACAAAAATAAAATCACATTTGGAACAACAGTGATACTATCAAAGGACTTTTTGCCAAATTTATTAGCCCTGCACCTTAAAAATCAAAAAATTCTTCATATTTATTTATTTATTTATTTATTTATTTATTTATTTATTTATTTATTTTTAAAAAGGCCTAATATTACATTTAATGCTGCTGGGTTCACAAAATTAAAATTCCTTCACATACAGTGTTTGCACAGAATAAGAATGAACATTATATATGAAAAATATATATCAGATTTAATGCACAAATAACAAAAGCCAAACGTTTTAGAACTGTTCAAAATGTATCATTAAACTTACAGTCTGCAAAGAAGTGGAACAAATCACTCAGTTTAATGTCAGAGTACTTCACATGAACATAAGATTAGAAATAAATAAACTATTTTTCACAATATCTGTAATTTTCTGTTACTGTTTTTTCTGGTGATTAAGGGATAATACAAAACATATTCATTTTACAAATGGTTGTCAAAAGCAGAAATGCTACGAAATGCATCATGTTTTGTGAGCAATTGTGATGTACTGGAGTAAAACAGCCACTATTTTTGTAACAAAATCAATCTACAAAATTATTTATTTATTTATTGCACTCTTGTAATTTTTGTAGGCCAAAATTAGTAAGAAACAAGTATAGGTCTTCATTCAGCAAATATGATGCAGGGTGGTGTTATCTATAATTGAATGCTGCGGCGATTCTAGGATTTCAATATGAAGGGGGCTCAGCCCCCAATGAGGGTGTGATTTAAAAATAATTAATATATTGTTTGTATACAAGGCAGGAACAAAACATACAAAAGGTTCTACCTATCAAGTAAACTCCTGAATAAGGATTTTATTTTTCCAAATCTTTTTAACTAAACAGATCAAAGACAGACCTTATATTAATGTAATTGTCTAGATTGGCAGTATGTTTATTTTGCCCTATATATTAAATTATAAGTTTTAATTTAAAAATTAAAAGTTTGTCTTCACATTCTATTTTCGGTGGAGGAAAACAGCTACAGTGTGATAAAGCGTGAATGCAGTGAAAACTTTACAGTGGATGGGAAACCGTTGTGGAATTGTTAATGTGGATATATTTGTATTGACATAAAATACCTTTCCCATATTTGGGGTGTAAAACAAATTTAGTAACTCAAGTTTGATCAAGAGTTAATCACCTTCTCGAGACTCTTGCATACACCACATTATCCTGCTCTTTAGCCGTCTGAAAGAAAACAAAAATGCACATTCATCAGCGTATTTATCATGATCATTATTTACACATCTGTCATCTTCCTCCTTCTGTCACTTAAAACATTAAACGGAATGTATGTCTATACATTTATCCCATTCTCGAAAATATTGAAATACACACTCATATCGGCAGACAATATTGTATCTGAATGGAGGCCATGTACATAGTGCAGCTAACTGCACGAAAAAACAATTGAGTGGTTTTTGTTTTTCATTAAATATAGTAATTCAACATATGAGGGAATGAGGGAGGCCATGTACATAGTGCAGCTAACTGCACGCAAATGCAATTGCGTGGGACCCTGCGGTCCAGGGGGGACCCCTGCTCAGAGCGCGGTTTCTACCGAAGGCCCCCCCCAGGGCCCACTTGCTTGGGGCCACCAAAACTCTGCAAGCCCAAAGATGCAAGCCCAAAGATGCTTAAGTGTCGCTTATAATAAGTGGACATGGCAACATTTCAAGATCGTGCTTTTCAAAGTAGCCTTCAAAACATAAACAAAACACGACGGCTCTGTCGATGGTCGTTTAGTTAAAATCGCAGAATATAATAAGTATCTGGTCTCTCTAATATTGGGCCTACTTTGGTCAAAAACAGTGTTAAATGCCAAAAAGTTGAATCCTAATTTTGAGAGTGAGTTCTGTTCCTTACATACACAAACATTTTAATGCAGTGTGTAAATGGCCTAAATTTATTTGTATGCCTACATGATGGTGTACAGTGACCGTACAATATAAACGCATCAGAGCAGAAGACAAAGGGACACTGAAATACATCAAAATATCTGTTGTAGTGCTGCCATCTGTGTAAATCATTAAACACACACCTAAATCTGACTCACTGCTGAATTAATACAGAGACACACCATACACAGAAATAAGAGATCTTACCAGTTCTTGTGTGTTTCTTTTGCAGAATGTCGGATCCGCGTAAGTAATCTCCTCTGCACGAGTCTCAACTGTTTCAACAAAAATAACAGAAACAAAACACTTACAAATAATGTATTTATTTTACAAATATATGAGAGGTAGGTAATAGGTACGATCAACAGAGATCCATGTGTTTCCTGCAAATGCAGAAGATCACGACTGCAGGTACGATCAACAGAGATCCAGCAGCAGCCGCAGAAATCAGCACTATCTGAGATACAGAGTCATCTGGAGGATGTGAAGGAGACAGTCATTAGTGTGAGTGAATGTGTACATTAACACAAATTATTATCACAGACATGCCTGAAAATGGCTGACAGAGTTGAGTGATGTCCAGATGTTGAGTCTGGTTGCTGATGGGATTGTTGAGCACACAGCTGTAGGTGTTGTTATCCTGATATTCCACCTCCAGAGGTAGAGAGAGACTGATGCTGAGATCAGACACACTGATGCTGGACAATAAACTGTGTCCTTTGTACCAGGAGAGAGTCACATGACCCACATTCACCACTGAACACACCAATGAACAATTCTGCTGTGATGATGATGATGATGAAGGATTTTGGGAAGAGTCATTGCTGATGACAGGAACTGGCAGATGAGCTGAAAAAAGAGAATCAATGTAATAGTAAGTGACATGTTTTATTTGTTTGTGTGTGTGTGTGTGTGTTATTTGATGTGTGAAGGTTCATCACACACAGAGGTCCATGCAGACACTGACAGTCAACAGTTATAAAGAGCTTGTGTTTAAATGTGTAAAATTAAATTTTCAACTATCAGTTTCTAAGCAAAATGGATTACATGAAAACATATCTTAATCACAGTATTATCAACAATATTCAACACACAGAAGTCTATGAATACATCAAAAAACATAAACAACAATTATAAACAACTATTTTTCAAAACTAAATATTAAAAACAAATACATTTTACATAAACAACAAACTATTTGTGAAAAGGCAATATTTTTTACATTTTCATTGGACATAAACAACAAGTGAGACTGTGAAAAGTGTTTTAACTCACCATAGACAGTAAGACTGAATGTGTTGAACAGCTTCTGTGCGCTGGTGCTGGTAACTTTATAAAGTCCAGAGTCTGTGGTTTTGGTGTTGGTGATGGTCAGAGATCCAGTCTGATGATCCAGCTGCAGTCTGTCTCTGAATCTCCCATCAGCAATATCATCATAAAACCTGCTCTTATTGTTCTTTCTGTTGATCTGAGCGATGAGAATGTTGTGTCCAAATCTCCACAGTATCTGATTGTTTTTCTGAAGATCAGTATCATCAGTGTTCAGAGTGACAGAATCTCCCTCCATCACTGATACTGACTTCACTTCATCACCAAACACACCTGACAAATACACGTATTTACTCGATTAGCAATCTTTCTGACAGTTTTAGTAATTGTAAATCTATTTAAAAAATTGCGAAGCAAAAAAAAAACGAAAAAAAAAAAAAAAAACGCATGAGCACATAAAAAATTAAGTATATTTTGTTCTGCTATAACAATAGTGCCAAAATAACTGATGGAAATAATAGCCATAAAATACTCACCAGCCAGACTCCATAAGCACAAACAGATGAGAAGAAACATTGTCTTCAGCAGTTTGCAAAACAGTTTCATAACAGAACGGTGATAATAATCAGGTCCTGACACTCTTGAAAATGCAGACTGTTTTGTAACAAAGCAAAAGAAGCAGAAGTGCTGTCTGTCAGTAGTGAAGTGGTTTACTGAAGCTCTGCAGAGAGTGTGAATAAACTCCTCCTTCACAGACTCTATATGACTCCTCAGAATCTACAGATAGAAGAAATAAGAATGTTTACTCTTTATAAAAACATGATTTTTAAATTTTCTATTAGTAAAACAAATATGAACCTCCAAATGTGAAGCCCAGTGGAAAGATTTATGAACTAATAAAACAAATAAAAAACTCAATTTAAATCAGTGCTATAACAATAATATCACTTTTACAATAATGCTGATAATAATTGAAATATAGAACTCCTGATATCGGTTAAATATTATGATATAAATATAAAAATCTGGAATTACTGTGTTTTTTTTTTTTTTTGCCTCCACAATTTAAATTTGGGGGCTTTTTCGCCCCATTTCCCTGTTCATTTCAGACACTGGAGTGCATCAGTCAAGATCCAGAAGAAATGATATAATAGACTAATCTGGGGTTTGAGAAAGAAAACAATGTAAAATTATTAAAATGTTGTCATAAAGGTCAGTTTAAACTCTTCTTAAACATGAATAATTACTGAAATGGTTCTGTCTGAGTGGGAGGAGCTACTGGAGGGGTTTATTCACACTCACTGTACCACTTTACTACAGACTGGAACACATTCAACGTTTTCAAGAGTGTAGGACCTGAACATTGTAACAGTTCTGTTGCAAAACTGAAAGATAAAATGTTTCAGGCTTTTATTTTCATCTGTTTGTGCTCGTGGAGTCTGACCGGTAAGCATTTTTATTACTTAATTTCTGTTTATATTATCATTTGTTCAACTGCATATTATTCTGTTATTTATTGTTTCCATCATTTACAATATTTTCATGTTTTATCGGACTAATATTCCCAGATACTTTAGTGAAGAGTTATTTTGCAATCGCAACATTTCAGATAACTTTTAAAAATTGTTAAAAACTGCAAATCTGAGTAAATATATGATTGTTGATCAGGTGTGTTTGGTGATGAAGTGAAGTCAGTATCAGTGATGGAGGGAGATTCTGTCACTCTGAACACTGATGATACTGAGAAAAACAATCAGATACTGTGGAGATTTGGACACAACATTTCAACATGGACTTTACTCAAATCAACAGAAAGAACAATAAGAGCACGTTTTATGATGATATTGCTGATGGGAGATTCAGAGACAGACTGCAGCTGGATCATCAGACTGGATCTCTGACCATCACCAACACCAAAACCACAGACTCTGGACTTTATAAAGTAACCAGCACCAGCACACAGAAGCTGTTCAACACATTCAGTCTTACTGTGTATGGTGAGTAGAGATTTATACCTATATTGAAAAATTATAGAAGAATCTTTAATTGTAAACATTCATTTGTGCATTTCAAGCAGTGTTATAATTAATTATTTTATTAATAACATTTTATAACCATTTAATACTATACATCAGTTTAATATTAATGATCTGACAAATATCACAGGTTTCTTAATTTAAATTGGATTTATTCTGCAATATTTTGCAGCTCATCTGCCCGTTCCTGTCATCAGCAATAACTCTTCCCCAAATCCTTCATCATCATCTTCATCATCATCATATTGTTCATTGGTGTGTTCAGTGGTGAATGTGGGTCATGTGACTCTCTCCTGGTACAAAGGAAACATTTTATTGTCCAGCATCAGTGTGTATTATCTCAGCATCAGTCTCTCTCTACCTCTGGAGGTGGAATATCAGGATAAAAACACCTACAGCTGTGTGCTCAACAATCCCATCAGCAACCAGACTCAACATCTGGACATCACTCAACTCTGTCAGACAGGTGCAGGTAAGTCAGTGTAAGGTCCACCCAACTGGCCCAATAAATGTATCCAGTGGTGGCTGAAAGTTTCCTGTGCTTTCGGGCTTTTCGCTGCACAAAGTAATTTAATTTCTAATAAAGTCTAGTCTGACTCCATTTTATTATGACCTCGAATTTAGGTTAAATGCAAATTGGCTGTTTGTCCATTTTTAATTCTTATTATTCTGACACTTCATTATTCTAGTTAACCCTTTACTATATATTTTACTCGTTCATTAGGAATAATGCTGCTCAGTGTCTCGCATCAGCCATTTAAGAGGACCTCACGGTCACAAAATTGCCAGTCTGATCATTAGCCAGAGGTTATGACTAATACTATTTAATAGGCCGCCTCGTGCTTGCCGCTATTTAAATATAGGTTCTATTTAGCCGCCTATAGTCACATATGTAACAATTTACATAGAGCTCAAACAATAATCAGAGGTTTGGCTAGCACTAAGAAATATTCATTCATTCGAAGCATAAATAAACAAAACAAAAGTTGACCACTGTGCTGTACAGCAGAGAAAGATAAAATAAAAGAAACAGTAATGATAAAAATAAAACAATAAAATTTAAGTCAGAGTAAGACCAAAAACTATAATGAATTAAATACAAGGGTAAAAAGATGAGACCATAACTTTAATTTAAAATCATATATGGAAGATGTAGATCTCACAGATAGGGAAAGACTGCTCCATAGCCTAGGACCGGTCACTGCAAACGCACGGTCACCTCTCAACTTCAGTCTTGATCTTGGATATGAGAGAATAATGCTGTCTGAGGATCGCAAGCATCTGGCTGATTTATTCACATTTAATAACTTAAATTTAATAACTTAAAAACAAACAACAAAATTTTAAATTTAACTCTATGACACACTGGCAACCAATTGAGAGACACTAAAATCGGAGTAATGTGTTATTTATGGACCCCATTAAAAATCTAGCTGCAGCATTTTGAACCATTTGAAGCCATGACCAAGCGAGATAAATCAAAAGCATGTATGAGTCTTTCAAGATCTTTAATGGATAGGAAATATTTAACTTTTCACAGAAGTTTAAGATGGAAAAAACGATTTACCTACAGAGTTAATATACTGGTCAACCCATGCTTGCTAATATTTCAATGGTATATTTATCTAGCCCTGTATAGTTAATATAACTACATAACAACTTTAATAGTATTAGCACACTACGTACTCATCTGGCTACAGAAGCGCACCTGATCCTCCTGCAACTTTTCTTTAAGTACTCAGACCAAGACAAAGATCCTCCAAATGGAGACAGGAACTAACAAGTGGAATTTGGATTGATCAAGTATAGTTTACACCTTTTGGGACAGATGGTGATTTGCGTAAAAGACACTGGGAAATAACACACCCTATACAGTGAGCAAAATATCTCTAAACTCTTAGGATCTTTATTACCTTTTAGTCTACTTCTTGTAAGATTGAGACAATTGTAGCCTACCAGTTGCCAGATGATACCAAAAATGACTGTGAATATAACTTGCATTCATGTAGAACATTACACTGTAAAAAGAAAAAAAAAAAACCTCGTTAAAAAAAATGGTAAACAAAAACCGTAAAATTAAAGTAAAATATCTTAATTGAAATAATTGATATTCAATTATGATATTTTACTTTAATTTCACGGTTTTCGTTTGGCAGCCATAGCTGCCAGTCATTTACCATTTTTTTACGGGACTTTTTTACAGTGATTATGCTGTTGACCATTCTGAGTGAAGGGAAGGATGGTAAAGAGAAGGAAGTGGGTGAAAAAGAACAAATGTATAGGTGAGAAAGAAGCTTCTACGCGTCTTCTCTCAGTGAGATCTGGAAACACATGCTTTTTGTTTGTATTGCCGTATCTCAGGAGATCAAAGTACAAAGATCAAAGATCTGAGGTTCTTCCAGCCTTACAGCAGTGGCACTATGTTTTTCCACAAAACGAATTAATCATATCAACATCGTTCTTTTCTTTTCTCAGAAGTCTATATCTGCAGCTGTGGTTTTACTGAAGCTGTGATCCGATTGGTTATCTCTGCTCTGGTTGGCGTGGCTGCGGTTGCTGTGCTGATTTATGAATTCAGATCCAGAAGCCTTCAACAGAGGAGGAGAGAGAAGAAAACGTCATCAAACTCTGATTAATCAGATACTCAGGACAGTGGAGATGCTCTTAAACTGCTTTGTGTATATTTATCAATACATTTCTGAATAAATGTAATTTAAATTATTATAAATTAATTTTATCAAATGTAAATGCCCCTTTAAATATAAAAAATACAGTGTAGATTTTAGCCATATTTTTCCATTTCTATTGTGTTTGTATATCACTTTTTACAATACAAATCTTTCTGCTTTACAAAGAATAGTGCCTTTAAGAGATAGCTCACCCAAAACTGAAAATGTACTCACCCTCAGGCCGTCCAAGACTCTTGTTCCTCAGTAGAGAGCTTTTGTCCTTTTGTTTCAGAGTCAAAAAAGCATATACAGGATAGACCAAATTAATATCCGTGGCTCTTGATGATACACTGAGCTCTTATGAAGTGAAACGATTGGCCTGTGCAAGAAACTGAATATTAGTTAAAACATTATTACCTTTAATCCGCAGCCTAGTCAAACTTTTCTCAGTTCGTTCAAGACTGTCAGGAGCACAAACTTCCTCTGTTGCACACTCACACGTAAGCTGATGACGCTGTTTGTTTACAGCGGAGAGTAATGACTAATCATCAGAACACCACCACAATATAACACCATCTAAAAAACACAACATAAAAAAAACTACAACAGCAGCTAAAAAAGCAATAAACAAGCAATAAATAAGCTGGTAATAAACTGGTAATAAGCTGGTAATAAGCCGGAGAGAGTCAACAGCGATTGGTAATCTTCTTAATTTTCTTGAAGTTCTGCAAGAAAACACAAATACAACTGCCTGAGGTCTACACAAGCATTCTAAAATGTTCAAATATGAATATAATATGTGCAGTGATTTAAATGCCCTTTTCAGTATTAAAAACAAATTTTCTAATGCACTGGTAAGTTTTTGCTCTGGTCATCTTTCTCTCACATGTCCACATGCAAACAAGCAGAAATAACTAGACTTTTTTAGTCACTTGTGGCTCCTGAAAGCTTAAGTTTCCTGCAGAACTTCTTATCAGTTCCAGTTATTCTCTCTCATCTGCTCTCAATTGATTGTTACTATATTTGCTTTTGATTTGTTGCTGTTAAACCATGTTTTGAACTCATTTGTCTTGCTGAAAAGCTTTTCATGTGGTAAGTGAATCGAATGCAGCTGATGTTAGTGGTTTAGTTCAGTGGTTTCCAACTACGTTTCTGGAGCCCCCTACACTGTATAATTTGCTCGTGTCCTTACGCAGTGTTGGGGGCTGGTTAGGAACCACTGATTTAGTTCTGGAGTTTGATTTTAGTTTGATTATAAATACACTGACTAAACCAAACAATGATTCTAACAGCTGAACACAATGATCAAACATCTGTGGATCAATATATTTTAGAAAACTGATGGGGTTTAACATCCATGAATGCAACAATGTGTTAAAATAGCCATGATGAGAGATAAAAGTTGAATTAAGAGCAGTGTAGAATATAGACTAAAGTTCACACATTTATTTGGTTGTTGTCAGTTCTTTTCATCATAGCTTCTCATTTCACACTGAGTGTTTTTTTCCACTTGTGGTCAACATCTTCCTAACTGTTTAACTGATTGTTTTCGATGGAAACACCCACAGCTATGATGAGATTAATGATTAACACTTAATGAAATCTTCAATCTTCACACTTCAGTGTTTTCCAAGTCATCTGTGGGCATGTTTACAGCATGCGTTTACAGCATGCGTTTTTACTGATTGGATAGGTATATGATTTGTTAAAATTTCCATTTACACCATGTCATGAAACGTGATATGACACAAGACAACAGAGCCCATTATACACAGTGTTGCTGTCTACACCAGATGCAGAGAGGTCTCCGATTCAGCATCTTCTCTTTGTATTTACACAGCATGAAGGTAAAGTCGTACTAATTTATGAATGAACCGCTTGTTCAATCTTCAATCAAATCTTCCCAGTCTATTGACATTTGTTATGACATCAGTTCCCCGCCTTCAAGATTTTCCTGCCTGCAAACAACCCATGATGACATTTTTTTTTAAAGGTCAAAATGAGGCAGAACATTTTAAGGAATATATAAAGAGTCTTTATTTATTACTGTACAAAAGGAAGCATAAAGTAATAAAAATGAAATATCTTGCATATAACTTTTTAAAAAATTTATTCTTCAAAATGTCATAGCAAGAGTAGCTGTTAGTGAAATGACATGTTCATCCAGCAGGAGGAGCTTTAGCAGATTCATCTGTATTAACAGAGATATGAAGGACTATTGAATCTGTATTAAAATATGAAAACAATAAAAAAACATACACTTAACAAAAACTGCTCCAAAGCCCTGGATAGAAATTCATTAATTCGACATGATTGATTATTGTCATAATGTTTGAATTCTTGACTTGACTGAATGTCATTTTAACATACATAAACTCACAAAAATCCATCAAAGAAACTATACATGACATAAAACTCAAAAATGTGCACTTGAAACGTGACTGATAATTAAACAGTCACAAGATTAGAACATCATCAATGATGTCAGGGTTGTCAACAGTCCCATATTAGCCAAGACATGTTTTACATGTGAGTGGAAATGTGGTTAGGGGTCTGAGGTTCACAGTTCCTCACCAAACACCATCCATCAATAATTAAAGAAAAAAAATTAATTCATTCAACACACAAATTAAGAAAAATAAAAAAAGTAAAATCTGTAAAAGTAAAATGTGTCTGTAATGTTTTGAATGTATTAGCATATATTATGAGTTTTATTTGTCCTTTATTTTTTTTTCTAAATTTGTTTGTTTTGGAGTTTGAATGTTGTTTTATATATTTATATACCTGTATAAAAACTGTATAAAATATGCTAAAAGGGTTAATGGTTCCTTTTTCTACTCAAACCCTGGTTTGAGCTTGTTGGGTTATTTTGGGGGTTATTTAAAGGGGTCATTGGATGCCCATTTTCCAAGTTGATATGATACTTTAGGGTCTTTATGAAAAGTCTGCAACATAGTTTGGTTAGAATTTCTCAATGGTAGTGTAAAAACCACCTTTTTTTTTACTCTGACAGAAACAACTCTTTTCAGAGCAAGCTGTTTTGTAGCATTTTCCTTTAAATGTTAATTAGTTCTGCAGACCCCGCCCCTCTCTTCCTAGCTGCTCTCTGAGGGACTGTTTACTTTAGCCGCATTCATTGTGAAACTTGTTAATTAGCATATTATTAGGAAAGGCGATGTGAATTGATTGTTAAAAAAACCTTATACTCACTTCTTCTAGAGGAGAAGCTGGATCACGAATGATTTGCGCGAACATAAATGCATTTATGTAGATCAGGGGTGCATTCCCTTCAAAAACATACATAAGCCACTGTATCTTCAGTGGCTCAGATGTCGGGATAAAAAGCCACTGTATCTTCAGTGGCTCAGATGTCGGGATTAAATGACAACTGTTATGTTCATTATTACATCCAACAACAGAACATCTCAATCGCTTAGGAGTCATTCTTATCTGCTCCGGCGGTGAAACAAAGGCGGACTGAAGACAGCTCACTCAGGGCGGGTCTAAGGTAAGACGCCAGTCCAGTCTGTGCTGGAACACCATTGTGAGTCAAACTATTGTGGGAGGGGCCTGTCTTTGTGACGTCACACAGACCAGCAACTGAGAACGGCTTGATTTGAGAAAGGGGAAACAATTTAACGAGATTAAAAAAAACACTGGGTGGATTTTTATCATTCTAGGGTGGTTGTGTACACACACTGCCAACACACATTTCAGTTCAAACAACTTGTAAAAGTACATGTACCATCTGATGACCCCTTTAAGTTTTTGTGTTACCCAGCTGCTGGGTTAGTGCAGTAGTGCTGAGGTAGGCCAAGGGGGAGTGGGGCCATCCCGATATTTTTGGGGGGAGGCATATAAAATGATAACAAATACAAATGCATATTCAGCAGTAAAAATATACAAATGAATGTGACAACAATGACATATAAAAAGTTCCACCTGATTTTGATAGGACACTTGGTAAAAGTGCATGGAGCCAGGGATCAAGGATGTGCCAGAACCCACCATCTTTCTTTGGAACAAGGATGTTCATGTTTAATATTTTCTTAATAATTATGCACATAAAGAAATATTTTTTGTGTTGGATTAGTTACCTGTGTCAGCAGTGTGCAGAAGACCATAAATGTTACCAGTAGTGGCTATAGTAAAAATTTATGTACATACACATATCCTAAGAACTAATCCTGTGTGACTGATGCGCTTAAAATCGGATGATTTTATGGCAAGGTTTTAGCTGTCAGTCAAAGATGCATTCTGTTGGTAGTTAATAGCAATATTTCAGTACATTTCCAGAAACTCAATGATATTCAAAGATCTGTGTGTGATTCCTTTGACATGTAAAATATGCATACATTTATGTTTTAAATAAAAACATTTTCACACTAACACAGTATTCCACCTCCAGAATCATAGTCTGATCAGCATCTCCCAGCGATTCCTGCATACACCACCTCAGTCTCCTCTTTATCTCTCTGTAACAAAACAGAAGCACACATTCACATCACTGAAGTATTTATCAAGATCATTATTTTCATTCAAATTCTGCCATGAAAATACGCTACAGTAAAGAATAACATTCATACATCTCAATAAATTACTTAAAATAGTATCTCCACATTTTGGAGGGTAAAACTATTTTTTTGTTATTGATATTAAGACATAAACACTGCATTATAGGATACATTTTCACTCGTTATTCTCCGTTGCACTGTTGGATGTTCAGATAAAGGTGAAATGAATGATGATGAATGGCAAAAGAGAAAAGTATTATGTACCGATCATTCATTTAGCAAATAACTTTAAATATCTACTCTTAATGTTGAAAGAAATATCAATTATTATTATTGCTATTATTGTATACAGTTTAAGGAAGGTTCTCAATATGTGACCTAATAGTGATGCCTGCAGTGCTGGGGTGGGTCTACAGTTAGCTCCCAGCATGCACCACAACAGTGTTGGTGAAACTACTTCGAAACTAGCTTGTCAAGCAGTCAAGGTACTCTAAAAAACCTGAACAGACAATTACTTAAACTAAATATTACCAAAATTGGGAGATTCCCTAATTTATACAACATAGGACTCAAAGGCATCAAAAGAGAGTAAGCAAGAGACGAACAAAAGAAAGGAAATGATCTGAAATAAACAATGACTACACAACAGGCAATATTCTAACACAGGATGCAATGTGCCAAAAGCAGGCTCAGTGGGTGTGAAAAATAAAACTGCAATCTGTCGTTTGCACTAATAACTGCAAAACATTGCTTGTTACTGAAAAATCCATGGTGTTTTAAATACGACTGAAGAACTACTTATTTATGTGCAGTGTCACCATCATTTCTGTTCTTAATGACTTAATGAATGCCTTAACTTTCTTGTACTCTGCACAAACATTTGTTTCCACAGATCACAAGAAAAAGCTTTGCACCGAAATAAATGCTCTTACCGATTTCTGTGCTTTTCTTTTGTTGAATGTTATTTCAGAGTAAGTGATCTCTTCTACACGTGTTGTATCTGTTGCAACGATAATGATAGACATGTTAAAATAACAAGCTTATAACAATAACAAAAAAGATTTGAGAATTATTGTTTTGTTTTCTCTAGAACACTCTTTCACATCATTCTAATGTTAATAATAATAATATTTATTTTACAGATATATAAGCATTAGGTCATCCTTGCCTTCTTGGTTTACTTTTTTATGTTTCCTGAAGATGCAGAAGATCATGAGTGCAGCAACAATCAACAGAGACCCAGCAGCAGCAGCAGCAGAGATCAGCACTGTGTACGATATAATTAGGCCGTGTTCTGTAACAGACAAAATGAGCCGTTGGTGTGAATAAATCTGTCAGTCTGACCTACAACAAACACTACCTGAAATATGAGCACTATGAGATCAGCTCAGTAAGTAAATGCTAATATCAGCTCTGCTGTACCTGCACATGTGTGACAGAGTTGAGTGATGTCCAGATGTTGAGTCTGGTTGCTGATGGGATTGTTGAGCACACAGCTGTAGGTGTTTTTATCCTGATATTCCACCTCCAGAGGTAGAGAGAGACTGATGCTGAGATCAGACACACTGATGCTGGACAATAAACTGTGTCCTTTGTACCAGGAGAGAGTCACATGACCCACATTCACCACTGAACACACCAATGAACAATTCTGCTGTGATGATGATGATGATGATGAAGAGCATTGTGAAGCGTTACTGCTGATGACAGGAACAGGCAAGTGAGCTGAGAAGAGATATTAGAGAATAAATCTATTTAAGAGTAAGAGTGCCATTTTATTTGTCAGCATTTGATGTGTTGAGTTGAAGTTCACTGTGTCAGGCACAGATGTGTTCATCACACATATCAGCGATCACGCTGACAACCCCCGTCTCAAACAAATTCATATTTAAAATGGAATCAAAATATCAGTATCAAAGTACTGATTTAGTAGATTAGTTGAAAAATCATTTAACTTATTACATAATTTTAATAAAATGTCCCTCTAAAACTAAAACAAAGAAACATATTTATATGTGTTTATGTGCAACTTGGTGGAGATAAATTTAGTTTTATGTACTAATTTTTAGTTTTACTCCTGTCCCAGACTGAGACTTTCAATCTTCAAATATGAAAATCCATCATAAAAATATTAACAAAGGTCTCTAAAACTAAATGATGATTTAAAAGTTTTCAAAAAACTATTGTGTGAAAATTATTTCTGTACTATATAATTATATTTATTTAATTTAGATTTTAGATTTAATTTTATTTTTGTATACTACATTAGCATAATTTTTAAATAATTATAACATTAATGTGGAAGTTTGAATGTAAATATAGCACAACATTTTCATTATGCATTATATTATTTATTTCTGATTGAGCTGTAATTGTCAAATGATGCACATAGTGTGAAAATCCTATTCAGCTTTGTATGTATTATGTAGTCAGCAATATTATTTCAAGTTTAAAATGGTTAAGTTGCTTATTTTTCTTAAAGTCCACAGCCAAAATCCATCATTGAAGAAACACTCACACATCAAATTGGGTCAAAAGGGTCCGTACTCACCATAGACAGTAAGACTGAATGTGTTGAACAGCTTCTGTGTGCTGGTGCTGGTTACTTTATAAAGTCCAGAGTCTGTGATTGTGGTGTTTGTGATGGTCAGAGATCCAGTCTGATGATCCAGCTGCAGTCTGTCTCTGAATCTCCCATCAGCAATATCATCATAAAACGTGCTCTTATTGTTCTTTCTGTTGATTTGAGTAATGAGAAAGTTGTTGTGTCCAAATTTCCACAGTATCCGATCGTTCTTCTGTATATCAGTATCATTAGTGTTCAGAGTGACAGAATCTCCCTCCATCACCGACACTGACTTTACTTCATCACCAAACACACCTAAAAAACAAATATGTACACTTTGAAGCTATTTAAAAATTTCTCATTGCAAAACAATTACTGACTCTGTATAATTTCAATGAATAATTAAATAATGTACAATAATAAACCCTTTGATGTGAGTGGAAGAGAAAAAAAATGTCAAAATGAACATCATGAACACAAAGATGTTTTATTCTGTTAGTCTGATAAAACATGAAAATAAATGTTGGAAATAATAAAAATCAGATTTTTGTTGATGTGGATAAATAATAATAATTTGTAGAACTGAAATCATAAAAATGCTTACCAGCCAGACTCCATGAGCACAAACAGATGAAAATAAATGTCTCAGACATTTTCTTCAAAAAACAACAGACCTGAATTCTGAAAAGGCGACATTTAAAACAAAGCCCAACAGAAATGTTGTAACAAGTTTTTGAAAGCTGTAGCCACAGAAGAGCTGGAGAGCAGTGAGCTGTTGGTCTGTAGTGAAGTGGTTTTGTGAAGCTCTGCAGTAAGTGTGAATAAACTGCTCCAGTAACACCTCCCACACAGTCTGTGTGTCTTCTCACATGGCTTTCATAGACAATAGACTCTAGAAATTAAGTTTAAGAGCAATTGCTACTGGCTCATGTTCCCATTTCTCCCAGTTCAGCATTTTAAGAGGATGCTTGTAAAGGTATCCGAACATTTTATATTAAATCATTGACGTTACAGACATTCAGTTCAGAGCTGATTTAGCAGTGCTAGCTAACATTAACACTGAGCTGCATTGTCACCTCACAGCCAGGAGGCTGTTCTGTGTGGAGTTTGCATGTTCTCATGCATGTTCTACTTACAGACAAAAGAAAACAGAAAGCAAACTCTTTCTAAAGACGTGGTTTAAACTTTCACATTTTATATTATTTAAAGAAAATGAAGTTCTAAGCCAGTTCTGGTCATGGACGTCCCCAGCACTGCACATTTTGAACATCTCCCTTGTTAAAGTGTATCTCTGGTACTTGGTTTTTCAGCTGAATTTTTGTGAACATCTGATGTCATTTTATTTTAAAGAAGTGACTTAAGTCATTTAAGTCATTTGATTGTATTCAAACCAGGGGCGGACTGGCCATTAGGGATATAGGGCATTTTCCCATTGGGCGACGCACTTTGGGCCAATACTTTGGCCCAGCATGCAGGGACAGCAGCGCATTGGTTTGTCTTTTGTATTGACAGCGTAAACCCAATCACAATGCACCATAGATGGAACGAAGGACGTTAACAGAGGCCAGAGACGGGACGCATTAAAGACGGAGGCAAAGTGGAGAGAATAAACACACTAGCTGAGAAAATACTGTACAGGCAGAGCAAGCTCACTGTTTCCAATGCTGGAATATATTCAAAAGAAAATCCTAAATATTGAACTGGGGGTTGGGGTTTATATAAATGTATCACTGAAGTAACTGTCTGTCTTCAGAAATGTTTTAATGGCATTTTCTTTTCATCTTACCTCCATATGTGACCCTGGAACACAAAAGCAGTTTTAAGTTACTGAGGTATATTTGTAGCAATAGCCAAAAATACATTGTATGGGTCAAAATAATAGATTTTTCATGACAAAAAGTAAAGATCATGTTCCATGAAAATGTTTTGTATATTTCCTACTGTAAATACATCAAAACTTCATTTTTGATTAGTGATATGCATTGCTAATAACTTCATTTGGACATCTTTAAAAGTGATTTTCTTAATATTTAGATTTTTTGTACCTCAGATTCCAGATTTTCAACTAGTTGCATCTCGTCCAAATATTGTCCGATCCTAATAAACCATACATCAATGGAAAGCTTATTTATTCAGCTTTCAGATTATGTATACATCTCAATTTCGAAAAATTGACACTTGAGACTGGTTTTGTGGTCCAGGGTCACATGTATTATACACATTAAAGTATTGTTTATAAGCGCAGTGCTGCTTTGTTTACAGCGACAACCAAGGAATTGTTGCTGTTCCATAAGCGCCACCTGCTGTCAGAGAGTGAATTTGCATTTTTAGTATAATTTACCATAGCTGAAGCCAGACCACTCTGTTTGCTTTAAATCTTGTAATTGTACAATTTAATTTAAATAAAAAATAAATAAATAACTGCTCTTGCTACATGTATGTAGCATCTTTGTTTGGACTTTGATTAAAATGCAGTGTTACTGCTCATTTCAGATGGCTACAGATTTTTTAAGGCCAGTTCAGCCTGCAGTAGAGCAAATAAACATCTTTCTCATCTACTCTTTCATTCTTTTTTGTCTCTTGCTTAAAGAAAAAAATAATAATAAAAATCAGCAATCAGTATCAGAATCGGCATCAATTCTTCCAAACATTTGCACTCCACCTTCATGTCAAGTTATTACTAAATTTATTTAAGTGACATGCCAACTCTTGAATCACTGTTGACTACAAATGTGTTCAGAGTGATTTTTTTTACTCAAAAAATAATACAATAATACAATAAGAACTCCACTAACCTATAACTAAATGATCTAACAAATATAAGCACACAAATCAATTGAAGTGACCTGCATCTTAACCAAGGCTCACAACATATGTTTAATTAATAGTATCACATTATTCTGTGTGATAAAATGTGGAAAGCAATATCACTAGAACACTAAAATAATAAAATAGGTAAAAAAAAAAAAAAACCCAGCTTTATCTTATTTAACTCAACACTCGTCAGTGGACATAATAAAGGTTTTATTCAGATAACTACAGGTGTAGACATGATTTTCTCATTGAGTGGGAGTCTTTGATCTTGCAACTTTTCTTACAAAAATACAACAGAATGCAAAAAAAAAAAAAAAAAAAAAATCATACAAATATAATTATTGACTGTCTGATTAATCGGAGTGTGTTTGTGAGGCACTACTCTTTGTAATGCTGCTTTAGAATGATTTGCATTGTGAAAGTGCTACAAATAAAACTGAAATGAAAAACAGAGTTGACAGAGTTCAGTGCTGATGAGATGATGCGTCTGGTTCCTGATGGGATTGTTCACCACACTGCTGTACAAATCATCAGATTCATCCCTCCATCACCACCAACACTGACTTCACTTCATCAGCACCAAACACACCTGATGAGCAAATACACATATTTATACAGAATTTGCAGAGATTTTGAGTTTTGTAAATTAGCATTATCATTAAGTAAATTAAAGTAAATTAAACCGTTCAGTGGTACTGGAAGAGACAAATTATATCATATCATGAACACAACATTTGAGTAGCCTATGTTAGTAAAACTTGAAAGTGAATGATGGAAATAATAAAACAATTATGCGTATGTGGACAAATGATAATATAGCCAACATATGAATTAAGCCATAAAAATGCTTACAAAAAGATGAAAAGTATGTCTCACAAAATTTCTTCGGCATTTTGAATATAATAGGACAATCATTCCGTTATAATAGGACAGTTGATACCGGGGCTCTGATGCTTTGACGAATTTATCGAAATGACAATACCACGTGATTGATGACGATTGAAACTTAGAACGTCATGGAGTATCGGAAGGGACAGCTGGTTTGAAAAAAAATTGGCGCTTCGCATAATTGTGTTTGACCCAGACAGCAACATAGTGTTGGCCAAGATCCGGCCTACATCTGGCCCGCGTGAAATCCATGCGGGCCAGATGTGGGCCGGATCTGGGCCGAAACTGCTTGATTGGCATAAAGTTGGCTTGACGTTGGACATTCGATATTTGCAAATCTAGGGACCGTCTCTAAAGTTACATGCGAAACTACTATACACTTCTCTAATGTATGGAAAACAATTGCTACTTTTCATTACCGAATGGACTTAAACACAAATTTAAAGCTCAATAGCATTTGAACAGAATGACTCACTTTCATAAAACATACTGTAAAGTGTTCATCTAGGTGTCAGCTATAATGAACACTGTTAATATTTTTCATAATTATTCAAATAAACGAATTTCATTCGGAAATGAAAAGTAGCAATTGTTTCCCATATGATTTACAGTTTATTTTAATAATTATCAAAAAATATAAAAGGTGTGCATTATAGTTGACACCTGGATGAACAGTTAACAGTTGTTTTCATGACTGTTAGTCATTCTCCTTGCATGCTATTGACGTTAGAGAAGTGTATAGTATTTTCGCATGTAACTTTAGGTCCCTAGATTTGCAAATATCGAATGTCCAACGTCAAGCCAACTTTATGCCAGTTCTGCTTTCTGTCTGGGGACTTGGAGTGTGTGTGTGTGTGTGTGTGTGTGTGTGTGTGTGTGTGTGTGTGTGTGTGTGTCACATATCCGATCCTCCCTATAAGTACGTAAACTGCGTAGGGCCCCCGAAATACCAGGGGAACCCCCTTGCTTTTAAAGATTTTTTTAATTTTAGTTTCGTTTTTGGCCATGTAACATGAATGACATTCGGTGTCTTCCGTGAACGCTATTGGAGACGGAATAAAAACGGACAAAGGCGTTTCATTCATTCATAACTCGGGACTGTGTGCGTGTGTGTGTGTGTGTGTGTGTGTGTGTGTGTGTGCGTGCGCGCGTGTGTGTGTGTTATTTGCGATTCATTATAATGGTTTTGAGTCAACTGTAATGTCAACAGCAGAAAAACTGAACGCACGTCACGCCTCTATTGCATGTAATCATTTTCTACTGTCTCGGAGACCCCGAACATGATCACATACAGGCTATATTTTATATTATTGATTAAAAACCTATGTGAATGACACAAGCTGTGGTCTCACTGGCACAAATCAGTTTAAATATAATATAATTTAGATTATATTAGATCAGATTAGATACTGATCTCAGACTGATTCCACTTTTTTATGTCAAGGAAGCTGTGTTTGGTCACATGCTTTTTCAACCCCTCTTCTGCTCCGCGATGATTTGTTGGTGGAGGAAACCAGTTTGACCACTAGATGTCGGTAATGCGCATAAATGAACCGTTTCAGTCGTTATAATAAACGTTGACCGTTTTGTAATATCATCAAAAGAGCTGAAGATGAGAGTGCTGCTGGACTCAAGTTTAAGGCACGCTGAGAAATGACTTGCTGACGACACAGCTTAATGCTCACTGGTTCAAACGTGAGTTACTTTCTCTTGTAAAACCTCTGACATCTTATTTTATGTGTATAAATTATGTGTGAATATTCCTAAATATCCTGACAGTGGGGTCATAGTTATATATATATATATATATATATATATATATATATATATATATATATATATATATATATATATATATATATATATATATAAAAAGAAGAATACATGGACAAGTAGTGCGCCACCCATTGGCTCTGCAGACAGTGAGTGATGAGTGTTTTGGTTATAAGTAAACACAAATATGTAATGTAATAATAGAGATCTGTACCAAAGAAAACTGTAGTCATGAATTATTACAACCCATACAGAAGACTAGAAGGAAAAGAAAACGTTATTTATGCTATAAAGTGTGGGAAGAAGTATGAGTGCAAAAGACCTCCTATTGTTCCAATAAGAAAACATTGAAAAGATACTAGAGAGCCAACAAATTATAGAGCCATTGCCCTGACGTCTCATATCTGTACGTTAATGGAAAGAATGGTAAAAGAGAAGCTAATGTGTATTATTGAAAAACGAGGTATGAAAAGGTGGAATTAGGAGAGGAAGGGGTATTGATACAGTGTAAATGAAACAAGGAAGCGCAAATAAATAAAGAGACAGTAGTAGCAATATATTTTGATGTGGAAAAAGCATGCAATATATTATGGAGAGAACAGTTAATGATTAAGTTGTAGCCTATAGTATGGGTATTAGAAGAACACATTTTAATTGGATAAAGGATTTCTTGAAAAAAAAAAGAACACTGAAGTCAATATTAAGCTGTCGATATCTGAAGGAAAAATATGGAAAGAAGGCATCAGAGAATGACAACATCATTGGGACATTGAAACTAAAGAAAGACATTTGTATGCCATTCAAAATAAGGCTGGTGCTGTGAGGAACTGAGGGACTAGGAGAGAAGAAATAATGATGACTAGGTTAAGAGTAGGACACAGTCACTTGAATAGTACATTGCACATTTTTATTATTATTATTTTGTGAGTATTGTCAGGTTTTAGAAACCATAGAACATATACTTATGAGTTGCAAGGAGTATGAAGAACAAAGGGGTAAAATCATGGAAGAACTAAGAAAAGTTGATCTGTCAGGGACAGGTAGCCTATAAAAGATGTACTGTGAAGTGATGTGAGTGGACAAGGCAGAAGAAATATTTGTAATTTATTAATTAGAACGGATGTGATGAGGAGGAAAATAAACTGGAATAACACTGCAGGAACATAAACCGGAAGATGGCGGTAATGCAACGAATTTAAACCGCTAACCGCAAAGAAGAGGAGGAAGAAGAAAAAGAAGAAGTGAAATAATTCCACTTTGTTTTGAGTCATGTAGTCAGTCTGCTATTATATAGCAAATACTTACGTATTCTTTTTTTATCAGTATATAAATATTCTTGTACATTAATCACTCTGTTCCCCTTTAGCGAGGTTTGTTAACAATCGTCGCTGTCGCTCGAGTGGATGTAGTTCAGAAACATATGAGTATTAATGACAATAAAACTATCCATCGAAATCAGATTTTTTTTGGAATCTTCAACATTATGAAGAGCACTCTCGAAATCGTTCTGTTTTTGCTAATAATGTGTGGTAAGTGCGCAATTCTCTTTGTTTTTCAACACTTTCGGTTTCACCGGAAACCCCATTTGGCATTGGGGCTACGTACCCTTACGAAAATAAACCATGGTTTTACTACAAATAAAACCAAAAAAACCTTGGTTATAGATAAAATGTGGTAACCACAAATTAACCATGGTTGTGTATGAATAAAGTACCTCAAAACATTTTAGCATAAGGGACCCAGGTTTCCGGCCGAATGGGAGGTAAACAAAGACCACAGTGTTAATGAGACGAGACTTAATGATCATGAATAACATCATTACTAGTTGTGTTATGAGTTTAATCTCTGAGGAACTGATTCTGTTTTGTTCCGCAGGAGTGTTTTGTGCTGAAACAGATGAAGTGAAGTCAGTGTCAGTGATGGAGGGAGATGCTGTGACTCTAAACCCTGATCTTACTCAAATAAAGGGGATTGTCCTGCTGTTGTGGAGGTTTGGAGATAAAGGTTCCACCGTTGCTCAGATTGACGGAAATGAAATCTTATACGAAGACGATGAGATATTTATAGACAGACTGCAGCTGGATCAGTCGGGATCTCTCACCATCAAGAACACCAGAACCAAACACACTGGACTTTATGAAGCAGAAATCAGCCACAACAATGGAACCTCATATATTAAGTTCAGTGTTACTGTCTATGGTGAGAATATATATATTTTAATAATTAGATGTTTTCAAGTTTCTTTATATATATATATATATATATATATATATATATATATATATATATATATATACATATATATATATATACAGAGCTGGGTAGATTACTTATGAATTGTAATCAGTTACTGATTACAGATTACATGACAAAATTTGTAGTCAGTAATATAATCTCTTAGATTACACATTTTTGGTAACGTAATCTGATTACTTTTGGATTACATTTAGATTACATTTGTGCTAACCCTTATTTGATATCACATATAATGATTTAGCCTAATCTTGTGCTATTTTTGACAGATAAAAAATATATATATATATTCCAAAAAATATATTTAATTCACCAACAAGAGCCACAATAGCTTCTTTTTCAAGTGCCAATGTATGGAAAGTTAATTCTTAAAAAAATACTAACACTAATGTACCTTGCTGTAAGTGTTTGCTAGTAACACTGAATAAAAACAAAATCACATCTTATGATTTTAAAAGCATATTAACTTAGAATTAAGTTAATTTTAGAAAACAGCTACATTACAAAAAACAATATTGAAAAACATGAAATTTACAGCAATATCCCTGATAGGTCAAATATTAAATAAAATAAAAAAAAAAAACACTAGAAGTGTATATGACTGTATCAATGAAAAACATCAAACAATAGCTACATTCCAAACATACATTCTGAAAAAGACAAATTCACACAGCAATGACATTTCTATCCATCTCAAAACATTTTAAGTGCATAGTACTAATGAGGAAAAGACACAAAACGATGTAGTACACATGCCAGACCAGCATGAGGCACTGAAATTCTGCCATAGAGACACATTAAGAACGGAGAAGACATGTACTATGCGCATAAACCTTGCACTCGGTATACAAACGAACATTGAACAATACATTAATTAATTTGTGTTAATGTTAATTAATAAAAAAACAATTGTTCAGTGTTTGTTCATGTTTTTGTTGCTCTTACGTGACGTAGCATTGTTTGACTAGGGGCGAGACGTGGGCTGATGACATCATCGTTTCAGAAAATATACGGATTTGCTGTCCACATGAAAATGCAAAGGCGGCATTTTCAAATTTATCTACTCTGGGACCCGGTTTAAAAAATATCGGTTTCACTCTCCCAAAACCCCAGATCCGTGTGGACGAAACACCTATACGATACAAAATGTATGCATATACAGCGAAATGCGTCTCCGTGTGGACGTGGCCTTGAAGTGCATAAGGTAGTAACAATGAAGAAAAATCAACATTACAAAAAATATATTAAAGAACATGAAATTCCCAGCAATAACTTTGCTAGGACAAAGATTTCCGTGGACAGCAAATTAATCCGTGGTAGGCAGATCTTAAACTGAACAGTGACATTTTCCCGTGACTTTCTTTAAAAATGAAATGATGTCTGTACATCCAGTGATTAAAGGCTACTTAAACCGCTATTTTCCATTATCTTGTTGCTGATTTCTTCTGAGCGTGATTCTGACACCCCTCCCCCTCTCCGCCGGAAAAACTTGAAGAATCACGGACGTATATAAGCGGCAGGTTTATTAGGAAAAAATATAAACGTTAAAAAAGGAAATTTAGGAGAATCAATTAATTTTGAACAGCTTATTACCATTGTGTAAATAATATGTAATCATGTAATCCATAAAAAAGTAACTGTAGTCTGATTACGAGTATTTTAAAAAGTAGTTTACTCTAATTACAAGTACTTGAGATTTGGAATCTGATTACGTAATCCAGATTACATGTAATCCGTTACTACCCAGCTCTGTATATATATATATATATATATATACAGTAAAGGTCAAAAGTTTGGAAACATTGCTATTTTTAATGTTTTTGAAAGAAGTTTCTTCTGCTCATCATGCCTGCATTTATTTGATCAAAAATACAGAAAAAAACATAATATTGTGATATATTATTACAATTTAAAATAATTGTTTTTATATTTATTATACTTTAAATTATCATTTATTTCTGTGATGCAAAGCTGAATTTTTAGGATCATTATCACATGATCCTTTAGAAATCATTCTAATATGATGATTCATTATCAAAGTTGGAAACAGTTCTGCTGCCTTATATTTTTCAGAACATGTGATACTTTTTTTAGGATACTTTGATGAATAAAAAAAATAAAATAAAAAAAAAGCTATGTTTTTAAAATATAAATATTTTGTAATAACAATATACACTACTGGTCAGTAATTTGGGGTCGGTAATTTTTTTTCTTTCTTTTTTTAAATAAAATCAATACTTTTATTCAGCAAGGATGTGTTAAAACTGATAAAAAGTGATAGTAAAGAAAATATATTATTAGAATATATATTATTAGAATTTTTATTTTTTATTTTGAATAAATGCAGTTCTTTTTAACCTTTTATTCATCAAATATATTAGACAGCAGAACTGTTTCCAACACTCATAATAAATCAGAATATTAGAATGATTTCTAAAGGATCATGTGATAGACTGGATGTTACATGTGACACTGAAGGCTGGAGTAATGATGCTGAAAATTCAGCTTTGCATCACAGGAATAAATTATTTTTTTAAAGTATATTCAAATAGAAAACTATTATTTTAAGTTGTAATAATATTTCACAATATTACTGTTTTTTCTGTATTTTTGATCAAATAAATGCAGGCTTGATGAGCAGAAGAGACTTCTTTCAAAAACATTAAAAATAATAATGTTTCCAAACTTTTGACCTGTACTGTATATATATATTTATATATGTTCATCTGAATCAAACAGATTCAAAGTGCAACCAGGAAATACAGAATCTTACAGAGATTTAGTTTCACAATATCAGTCATGCTGTTGTTCTGAGTAACATGGCTCTGATTGAGTCACAGGTGATCACATGACTGATATCCAGAACCGCAGCATGATGCAGAGTGTGATAGTGTTTTTAATCTACGGTTTTAGAAAGAAGTTCATACTGAGTGACTTACATTTGATACAGAACATAGATATATATATTTTAAGTTTCATTCCTTCAGTAACGGTACTGAAACAACTCAAAGCACGATTGCTTGTTGTATGGAAAAATGAGTTATTAGAACACAGATAAGTGTTCATGTGTTATGATAAGAAATAATAAGACGCCAAGCATATGCTTTATGTAGTAACCATACGATGAAGTAATCAACTGCGAAGCTTAATATTCTAGTGCCAGTAACAGTGTTCAGTAGGTTTATTTTCTGTCTGTGAATCTGTTTCTTGTAGAGTCTCCACCTGAAGATTCCTATAGAGCTGAAATGAAGAGCGTGCCAGTGACGGAGGGAGATCCTGTTGCTCTTCGTGTTCCTCAACTTTACGGAGATGAGCTGATAGTGTGGAGGTTTGGAGATGAAGGAAAACTCATAGCTAAACATGATATAGAGGCCAAGAGCTCGTCATTTTATGATGAAACTGATGAGAGATTCAGAAACAGACTGGAGCTGGATCCTCAGACTGGATCTCTGATCATCACAAACACCAGAACCACAGACTCTGGACTCTATATAGTGAAAATCAGCAGCAACAAACAAACCTCATACCAGAAATACTTTGTTACCATCAGTGGTGAGTCACTCAAGTCTTTTAAAGAAGTACTGATTGTTTATCAGCTGTCTGTGAGTAATGATGTGATTAAAGGGCTCAAATCATAATGAATCAAACTTCCTTTAAAATAGAAAAGCTTCAGTGTGCAAACACACCATACTGTAACTTTCAGAACTCAAAATACTTAAAATAGTGTTTGTTATCAATCAGACACACATTCACATGGATGACTGTTTCTCTTTATATCATTTCAGTTCCAGGTCTGTCTCCGGCTGCTGTAGCAGGGATTGTTGTTGTGCTGCTGGTAATAGCTGCAGCTGCAGCAGCTGCTGGTGTTTTATTTTATCGGCGCAGGACCTCTGAACTAAAACATCAAAAGTGTAAGTATTACAGATGATACAGCAAGAAAGAGAAATTAATTTTGTTGCATGGCAGTAGATGTAAATGTAAAATACCACTTAAAATGCATATAAAGCTTTCAAATTAGTAAGACTAAGCTCACAAGTCATAAGGAGATGTAAATGTCATGTTCATCTGTTCATTCACTTCTAATCTCCTCATTTCTCTTTCTATGTGCTGCTGTGACATGAAGCGAAGATCTCTGAATGCCATAACGAAACATGTAAGTATTACAGCTTATACAGCCAGAGAAAAATGAACTTTATTGTGCTACAGTAGTTTAAACGTATAACATAAGTTTTCATCATCAGTAATTATACTTCTAATCTCCTTGTTTTTCTGTTTTTATGTGCTGCTGTGACATGAAGCGGAGATCTCTGAAAAACTAAAGCGAATGTGTAAGTATCACAGCTGATACGACAGGAGAAAATGAGCTTTATTGTGCTACGGTAGATTTGAAATGTTTAATATGATTTTTCATCATTAATATTTGATCAATTCCAGCGATAAGGGTGTGATATTACCCGTCAAAATTTTGAAATATAATTTATCATAGAATGCATTCATTTCCAAAATATTAAACCAACTGTTTATATTTTCTTAAAGCCCTGACAATGAATTCCAGACATCAGAAAAATATCAGTGTATAAATGTGTTATAGCCTTCTACAATTTAAATAATGGGAGGCACTTCCGGTTTGGGGATGATCCACTCAAAAGGACTGGAACAAATCATTTCAAATCATAACTTTGCACTACAAATAAACCTTATCCGCCAGCTTGACTGAATGAGCTGTACATTTTCCTTCATGTTCTAGTTTCAGATACAAGACTATCTGTGGCTACTCCGCTGCATTCTTTTTCTTCTTAGTATTTTATTTTTTCCCTTCCGTTGTAACTATATGCACATTTGTGCTCTGCTCTCCTGATTTAAAGTGGTCATATAATGCGATTTCAAGTTTCCTTTCTCTTTGGATTGTTACAAGCTCTTGGTCCTTAAAGTAGGTCTGTAAAGTTGCAAAGACTAAAGTCTCAAATAGATATTCTTTATAAAAGTTAAGAGTCAACCACGCCCTCCTAAAATGGAAATCCATGTTTATTTTGTGTTATATCTAGTAATAAAGAGGTAGAGATGACAGGTTCACATCTGCTCCTCATTGTTGCTTGAACTGAGGTGATCTCTCACGCTATATTAAAGAGCATCAGAATATTTATAGGTAGATTTTTTTGATAAAATTGACAAAATTTGATAGGATTGGACAGGAGGCTTGCTATAGTTTAGTTTATCCAGGCATCAGTTGAAAACTGTGTGGACTAAAAGATTGATCTTGTGATGTGATAATTGATATCAGTTTGTTAAAATAAAATAACACACACACACACACACACATATATATATATAGGCTGTCAAGTATTTACATTATATTATATACATTATTGAATTTATTACACGATGTAACAGTTAATTAATCATATTAATCACAAATTAAACACAGCAAATTTGGCTGAGAAATTATCCCCAAGAGACAATTTTAAAGTCATTATTGTGTTAATTGAGAAAATTATCAAACAGACATTACAAAAAGTAGAAAGAAATATTTTATTTGATTCAAAGTTTTAGGCTACCAAGGCAATGATTATTATTTTATTTTTTTTCTGAATCAGTATTTAGATATATTTATAGACTTATTATTGCAGCTCAGAGGCAGCATTACTGATTATTAATAAAAAGTCATGCAGATAATGAAATTATTGTTAGAAGCACATGAAGATTCACACAGTATCATCTCAGTGTTCATCTGTTCATTCACTTATGATCTCCTCATTTGTTTCTATGTGCTGCTGTGACATGAAGCCGAGATCTCTGAAGAACTAAAGCAAATGAGTAAGTTGAATTTAATACAAAAACACCCTGGGTGTGACACATTACTTAACAGATGTTTAAATTACATACATTAGTTTTTACTAGTAAATTATGTGATAAGTATTATTGGTGACACGTATCATTTAAGTCCTTTTAGTTAATGTTTGGTAATGCATTTACAGTGAACATGAACTAACAATGAGCAAAACATTTGTTTTAGTTGGTTAGTACCTAACGTCTTTAATGTTAGTTAATAATAAACTGTTCATTATTACTTCATGTTAGATCAGATCCATTAAATAATATTTACAGGTATAACTTTTGATTTTAACAATATATTAGTGTCACGATCTCAGTGGGGTCTGAGGCTTTGCTGTCCTGGAGCACATGGGTTTTGTTTTGGTGGCTCACCAGGTGTTTCACAATCACCGTTATGTTTTCTCCGCCCCTCTTGTTATCCCTGTTAATGTATTCTCCCTCACCTGCACCCTGTTTTACGCTGATTATCTTCCCTTTATCATACCCTGGTGTCTGCTGTCTTGTGTCAGTCCATAAGCATTGTTTGAAGCGCTAACCTTCACCTTGCTTTCTGAGTTTTTTGACCCTGCTGTATTCATTTGATTTTTCCATGTCTTGTCGGTCTGGTGTCCCTGTTTTGCCCTCTCAGTCTGCCTGATAACTCTTGGACTCTGGGGAGTTTGTCTGCCCTGTATCTCTCTCTTGCTGAGGCCAGCACCAACTAAGCAGCCGACTCGACTCACCTCTCTCTCGGCTTAGATGCTGGACTCCACTGCGGGCTTGCACTTTCCCTCGCTGCTGTCTGGCTGATGCCGGTGAAGTCTTCCCGCTGGTCTTCCTGACGGAGTGCTGGCGGTTTCGTTATCCTACTGATTAATCCTCAGATCTAATAAACTCTTTATTCATTCATCCGCAGTTGGATCCTGGTCTTGTTTCTCACAGTACGGACTGAACTAGAGATGGATCCAGCGGGTGAGGAGTATGTTCGGTCAGCTATCGCTCATCAAGGCGCTCTCCTCGGCCACCAAGCCAGCCAGCTCTCATACACCGCTCAGGAGGTGGAGACCCTCACTGCCCAAATGGCTGAATTAAGTGGTCGCTTCCGCGAACTGCAAGATGCTCTGTCGTCCGCCGCTTCGGGGGTTCCCCAGCCTCTCACTCAGCACGAGCCCGAGCCACACGCTAACAATCCGCCCTTGTATGATGGAGATCCGAATTCATGTCGGGCATTTCTATCTCAATGTGCGCTGGTATTCGCGCTGCAACCACGCCGTTACGCTACAGAGCGTTTGAAGGTCGCTTATGTCATCACACTGCTGACAGGAAAAGCTCGCGAGTGGGGGACGGCCGTTTGGGATGCCAAAGCCCATTTCTGTTCGGACTTTGAGGAATTTCGCTGTGAAATGACGAAGCTGTTTGATCGCTCTGTTAAGGGGGATGAGGCTGCATCTAAACTAGCGCGGCTCCGTCAAGGTAAACATTCTGTGACTCAATATGCCATCCAGTTTAAAACTCTAGCGGCCTCTTGCGATTGGAATGAGGGGGCGTTGCGGGCTATGTTTCGGGAGGGGCTGAACTTCGGCATACAGGACGAGATTGCGACACACGAGTTACCTAAGGACCTGGAGGGCTTTATTGATCTGGCCACTCGAGTCGAGAGCCGCCTTCATTTGCGTCAACGACGCTTGGCCTCACGTCCAACTTTGGGGTTAGAAGAGACCCAGCCTTTCAAGGCTCAACAACCACCTCAATTGTCTCAGACGGAACCTGAGCCCATGCAGTTGGGGCGACTTCGATTATCTGCTCATGAGAAACAACATAGGTTAGTGCAGGGTCTCTGCCTCTATTGTGGGAGGCCAGGTCACTTTGCTCAATTGTGCCCGTTAAAAGCCAAGGCCCACTAGTCAACCGGGGAGTCCTAGTGGGCGTTTCTTCTCTCATCTCCCCCCAGTCGCGTACCCAGTTGGCCGCCACCATCATGTACCAAGGTTCCGCCCATTCCTGCAAGGCTCTTATTGATTCTGGCGCCGAGGCCAGCTTCCTGGACTATAGCACTCCCAAGGACTGGGGCATTCCTGCCATTCCTCTTTCATCTCCTGTCACTGTCTGGGGTCTCTCTGGTCAGCCTATAGCCACTATCACCCACACCACTCCTCGTGTAAGTCTTGTTGTCTCGGGCAATCACCATGAGTCGGTTGTGCTGTTCCTTCTGGAGTCCCCTCACGCCAGACTTGTTCTGGGGCACCCTTGGTTGGTTCAGCACAGCCCTCATGTGGATTGGTCCGGCAGTCAGATTATGTCCTGGAGTCAGTCGTGCCATGCATGTTGCCTTGGTTCTGCCTCTCCTCCCGTGTCTGTGTCTCCTGTGTTGCAGGTTGAGGCTGCTGACCTCACTGGGGTTCCGCACGGAGTATTGTGATCTGCGGCTGGTTTTCAGCAAGTCCCGGGCCACCTCGCTGCCTCCTCACCGGCCGTTCGATTGTGCCATCGACCTCCTCCCAGGCACTTCTCCGCCCCGGGGTCGCCTATTTTCCCTGTCAGGTCCTGAACGAGAGGCTATGGACACATACATTCAAGAATCCTTAAAAGCCGGTCTCATCCACCACTCGTCTTCCCCTGCTGGCGCTGGGTTCTTCTTCATTAAGAAGAAGGATGGCTCTCTGCGTCCTTGCATTGATTATCGAGGTTTAAATGACATTACTATAAAGAACAGGTACCCCTTGCCATTAATGTCATCTGCCTTTGAACTTTTGCAGGGAGCCAAGGTCTTCACTAAATTAGACCTCCGCAATGCCTATCATCTCATCCGTATTCGTGAGGGCGATGAGTGGAAGACAGCCTTCAATACACTATGAATACCTGGTCCTTCCATTTGGGCTTACCAATGCTCCGGCTGTCTTCCAGGGCATGGTCAATAACGTGTTGGGAGACATGATTAACAGATTTGTCTTTGTGTACCTCGATGATATTCTCATCTTTTCCCCATCCCTCCAGGTACACACTCAACATGTGCGCCAGGTCATCCAACGGCTGCTGGAGAACCAGCTTTATGTCAAAGCGGAGAAGTGCGAGTTCCACGCCAAGTCAGTCTCGTTCCTGGGCTTTGTAGTCTCAGCGGGGGAGATTAAGCCAGATCCGGCCAAGGTCGAGACTGTCGCCAAGTGGCCAGTCCCCAACTCCAGGAAGGCTCTGCAGCGTTTCTTGGGCTTCGCCAACTTCTATGGGCGATTCATCAGGAATTTTGGCCAGGTAGCTGCACCCTTGACAGCGCTCACCTCCATCAAGGTACCGTTCACCTGGAGTGCTCAGGCTCAGGAGGCCTTTGATAATTTAAAGTCCCGATTTATCTCTGCTCCTGTTCTCTCCGTTCCAGATCCTGAACGGCAGTTCATTGTTGAGGTGGATGCGTCTGAAGTTGGGGTAGGCGCAGTCTTGTCCCAGCGTTCCTGTAAGGATGGGAAGGTGCACCCCTGTGCATATTTTTCCCATCGCCTTAACCCTGCAGAACGAAATTACGACATTGGCAATCGTTGGCCCTGGGTGAGTGGCGCCACTGGTTGGAGCCACTTCTTGGTCTGGACGGATCATAAGAACTTGGAATATATCCGTTCGGCCAAGAGGCTGAGTCCGCGCCAGGCCCGCTGGGCACTCTTCTTTGACCGCTTTAATTTCACCCTTTCGTACCGGCCTGGGGCTAAGAACATTAAGCCCAATACTCTATCCAGTCAGTTCGAGCGATCAGAAGAGGAGGTCCCTGCGGAGACTATACTCCCTGAGGGAGTGGTGGTGGGGGCTCTCTCCTGGAGCATTGAGCAGCGGGTGGAGGAGGCCGGACGAGGGGTGGAAGTACCAGAGTGTCCGGCAGGTCGGTTGTTCGTGCCGGCAGCGCTTCGCCCTAAAGGTCCTTCAGTGGGGTCATGAGTCTAGGATCACCTGCCATCCAGGAGTCAGGAGATCTCTGGCTGCCATCCGCCAGCGATTTTGGTGGCCCTCTATGGGTCAGGATGTCAGGCAGTTTGTATTGGCTTGCTCCGTTTGTGCCCAAAACAAGGTCTCTAACTGTCCCTCCATTGGTCAACTTCAACACCTGCCCATTCCCTCTCGTCCCTGGTCACACATTGCCTTAGATTTTGTCTCTGGCTTACCTCTTTCGAATGGTTACACCGTTATTCTCACGGTGGTGGATCGCTTCTCTAAGGCGGTCCATTTTGTACCCCTACCCAAACTTCCCTCTGCCAAGGAGACAGCCCAACTGGTAATTGACCACGTCTTCCGTATCCATGGTCTTCCGGTGGACGTGGTCTCTGACAGGGGTCCCCAGTTTGTCTCCCGCTTCTGGCAAGAATTTTGTCAACAGATTGGGGCCTCTACAAGTCTGTTGTCAGGTTTTCATCCTCAGACCAACGGTCAGTGTGAGCGAGCCAATCAGGATCTCGAGCGAGTTCTCTGCTGCCTGGCATTCCGCAATCCTGCCTCTTGGAGCCAACAGCTCACTTGGATTGAGTATTCCCATAATACTCTTCCAGTAGCAGCCACAGGTATGTCACCCTTTGAATGTTCTGTTGGTTACCTTCCTCCTATGTTTCCCTCTCAGGAACCCGATGCTGCAGTTCCGTCTGCCCTAGCCTTTGTTCGGAGATGTCGTAGTGTCTGGAGGAAGGCTAGGAAGGCCCTGGTCCAGGCCTCCAGACGGACCAAGGCAGCGGCTGATCGCCACCGGATTCCGGCGCACCGTTATGTCTGTGGTCAGAAGGTATGGCTGTCTACCAAGGACCTGCCTCTCAAGGCTGTCTCTCGCAAATTGGCACCCAGGTTCATTGGCCCATACCAGATCACAAAGATCCTTAATCCGGTTGCGGTACGGCTCAAGTTGCCCTCCTCTCTTGGTCAGGTTCACCCTGTTTTCCATGTATCCAGGGTTAAGCCTGTTTTCAGGTCCTCCCTTAATACCAACATTTCATCCCCTGCCCCCCCTCCCCCTCGTCTAGTGGATGGTTCTCCTGCCTATTCTGTTAGGAGATTACTAGATGTTCGTCGTCGTGGCAGGGGTTTCCAATACCTGGTGGACTGGGAGGGCTACGGTCCGGAGGAGAGGAGTTGGGTTCCGGCTCGGGATATTCTGGATCGGTCCCTGATCGACGACTTCCGCCGTAAACGTGGTAAGCCCCTCCCTTAAGTCGCCTGGTGGCACTCCTTGGGGGAGGGGGTACTGTCACGATCTCAGTGGGGTCTGAGGCTTTGCTGTCCTGGAGCACATGGGTTTTGTTTTGGTGGCTCACCAGGTGTTTCACGATCACCGTTATGTTTTCTCCGCCCCTCTTGTTATCCCTGTTAACGTATTCTCCCTCACCTGCCCCCCTTTTTACGCTGATTATCTTCCCTTTATCATACCCTGGTGTCTGCTGTCTTGTGTCAGTCCGTAAGCATTGTTTGAAGCGCTAACCTTCACCTTGCTTTCTGAGTTTTTTGACCCTGCTGTACTCATTTAATTTTTCCCTGTCTTGTCGGTCTTGTTTCTCACAATTAGTGAATGTTGAAGTTAACATGACATATTTTTCATTGTTCATATTAACTAAAATAGTTAAATAATGTTAACAAATGAATCCATATTATAAATTGTTTCTGTATTGTTTGTTGCTAATACACATTGATGATTTAACTGATGTTGACACAAACACATTACTGTAATTGTTACTGATCATTAATATAAAGTCATTCAGATGAGGAAGTGATTGTTAGATGCACATGAAGAATCACACAGCATCTTCTCAGTGTCTTATTCATCTGTTCATTCACTTATATCATAAACTAATTTCTCTGTTTCTCTTGCCACTGTGACATGAAGCGGAGGACTGTGAAAAAGAATTGCGTAAGTATTAAATCTGATGCAGCAGGTGTTTTGTTGTGCAACCGTAGTTAGGCATTACTTAGTTACATTACATTACTTACAATAGTTAGTCAGTTGTTGATACCTTACAGAGTTTGGGGGATGGCATCTTGTAGTTTATGTCATCTCTCAGGCCTTTCTACTCTGAATCAGGGTCGTTTTGTTGTGAACCATGGTTTGCCATGGTTGTGAATTAAATGAGTCCTGGTGTAAATGCACATATCCTCACAGAAAATGATGTATGATGAGTAGTAAAGTTTAAAAAGTCCTTATTTGTTTGGCAGAGTAGAAGTAGTTCATCCTTTTTGTGGGTTAGGGAGCATAGATTTGCCAGATGGATGCCAAAGATGGTGACTTTAATGTATATCATTACTGTAAGCTGTAATATATTGTTAAAAAAGTCATTTTTAAAACACTGAAAGAATCACAGTATCTTCATGTTCATCTGCAAAATCATTTTTTCTCATTTCTCTGTTTCTATGTGCTGCTGTAACACATGAAGCTGAGATATCTGAACATCATCAAACATGTAAGTATTACAGCTGGTACAGCATTTCATTGGCTATCATCTTGAATAGACCTTTTGAAATATATCAACACCATTGTTCCTTGCGAGATGCTCCATTTCATCAGTTTGGATGAAAAGCAGAAATTAATTGACATTAACGATGGCTTTAACTAATGTTCACACATACAGCATTACTGTAATTCAGTGGTTCTCAACTCTGTCCCTCAATTTCCTGTATAGTTGTGCTCCAACTCTAATTAACACACCTGAACAAGTGAATCAAAGTCTTCAGGATTACTTGAGAGCTACAGGCATGCAAGTTTGATCAGGGTTCGGGCTAAACCTGCTGTAATTGTTACTGATTATTAATAAAAAGTAGTGCAGATGATGAAGAAATAATTAGAAGCACATGAAGAATCACACAGTATCTTTTCAGTGTTTCTGTCATGCTCATCTGTTCATTCACCTAAAATCTCCTCATTTCTGTTTCTATGTGCTGCTGTGTCATGAAGTGAAGATCTCTGAACGACTAAAGCAAATGTGTAAGTATCATAGCTGATACAGAGAGAGAGAAAAGTGAGTGTTATTGTGCTACTGTTGAGAATAAATATATAATAGGATTTTTCATTGTCAGAATGTTTTTACCATTGATTCTGCTTGTTTGATTTAGTGAAATTAACAATGAAGTGTGTGATTGTTCGGTATTGAGCTGCATGATATTAATATACTGATGAATAAATCCCATACAACATGTGATATACAACATAACTGTAATTGTTACTGATCATTAATAAAAAGTAATGCAGATGATGAAGCGATTATTAGAAGCACATGAAGAACTGTTCATCTACTTTTTTATGTGTCTATGTGCTGCTGTGACATGAAGTGAAGATCTCTGAACAACTGAAGCAAATGTGTAAGTATTACACCTGAAGCAACTGGAGAAAATGAGCTTTATTGTGCTACAGTATAGTATAAAAGTAAAATATGGAATCCTTCGATACAATCTGGGATGCCATTTAAATAAACCATCCACTTGTTCCTGACGCTGGGATCTTTCTGAAGTCTGTACAGAGACACAAGCAAACTGTTTAAACTGGATGCGTCAGAGTGAACATTCTTCTACCTTTCATTTGTCCTGTGTCAGCAGACTCAAGTGCATGGAGTATGTCAGAAATTAAAGTGCTGTACTCCGTGCCCAGTGTAGACAAAGTCAGTGATTATAATTAGTTCTTGTTCCTCCAACACTGCTAAAACTTCCCAAAATGCAGCAGCTTCAGCCACAGCTTTGTTTCTTTAGACTGAGTGGATGCTATAATGAGTTTAACTGCATTTTAATGGATTAGTGGTCTTGATAAGGAGCTTGTTGAGTCCAAGACTGATCCAACATCAGACCAAGATTCTTCCTCTTCATCTGCTGCATGCCCTTTATGTCGCCTTTGTGCTCTTCTAACAATGAATCCTGAAAGCGATACACCTGCATCAATCCTGCACCACAAGTCTTGTTCCGGAGTCTGCACTCGACATAGCTCTTCATTAATGGCCTTTGCATCCTGGTCATGTCATCACTAACAGTCTTGTAGTAGTTTCAACATCCCACCAATGTCGAGCACTTTCAAAAAAAAAACAGCTCTTTTCAAAAATAAACAACAAATAAAGCTGCAAGCACTGCCAGCCTGGGCGCTTCAGGAAAACAGTGCACAGCAGGCATGTGCATTTAACCCTCTGGCAGTCTGGTTTTTAAGGTTAAAGCAATGAAAGGATTACTCTAGAATAGCAAGAGTGTGAAAAAGATTCCCTTTCATGGAAAGGGAAGGATATCGATAAGATAAAGCAATTACATACAACTACATTGATCTATTAAATTAAATCAATTACATAAAACTAAAATCAAATAAAAACAAACACAAACTGATTCTATGCATTTGTCAGTCTAACTAATGTAAACTGAGAGAAAAAGAATCAGGCTTAAAAGATTTCTTCTCCTATGACTCCATCTAGTGGACAGCATTAGTATTACAGCATTCCTTTGTCAGTTTAATTGTCTGATAGTTTATAATTTGTTGTTAGCTTCCAGAGCATCAGAAATTCATTGAAACTAAGCATGTTTCCTCAGAATGACTTTTTCTCCATATGTAAAATTTTTGAGGAGTCTGAACAATGCACTTTAAAGATATAAGACAATTCTGGTTTCATTGTTGGCATTATTTTAATAAATTGCCATGGTAACACCATTTGAGATGTCCAAAAACTTTTCGCAATTTAACATTTGTAATATCTTGGCATCATGTTGACAAAGTTTGGTGTGAATTTTCAGAACAAAATCCACCTTCAAACCAAAATAGCTGACTTCCTGTTGGTCGTAGCTAATGACTGTAAAGTAGAAAGGAAGTTGTCCGGCTTGTTGAGAACAATTTGTGTACCAAGTTAGGTGACTATAGGTAAATGTAAATGATGTGAGTGAAATTTGGTGACTGTAGGTGCAACGGTGTACAAAGCCCCACGAAAATGGCTCTATAAAAGGGTGTGATACAGGGCACCCCCATGGACAGTGTGAAGCATTCATAAAATCATAAAGAAAGGAATGGGCATGTCGCTGGGGCTAGTGCCAACTATCTAGTGATAGCTGATTTTCTTAGGCTCTGTTGTCTGTGGATGTTGAGCAACTGGTGTGTAGGTTGCTCAAGGCTAAAAATGTCTGAACGAAAGTCTCAAAATCCAAATGAATCAAATAGAATCGACTCAGAAAAGATGTCAGTGAATTCACACGTGCTGAAAAGGAGGTGAAAACATGCTGAAACCTGCAGAAAGAAAGTCTCAAAATCCAAATAAATCCAATAGGATTGACTCAGAAAAGACAGGTCTGTCTCTCAAGGTTTTTCGGTTATTCTTAAAAATCCATTTCCCTATGGCGAAAAAGAAAGGAGTTTTCACTTCTGGGATGCATCTGCTGAGCTCTATATCCAAACAAACATTTTTGGGTTAAATAAATGCTTTGTTTATAATGAGGAGAATGTTTTAAGATGAAACTTAAAGGCTGTTTTGAAGTAAATGTGTTCTGATTATTTTCATATCAGAACACATTATTTTCATAAAAAAAGTTTGTTTTTGCATCAGAACAGATTTGGAGAAATTTAACACTACATCTCGTGCTCAACAGTGGATCCTGTGCAGTGAATGGGTGCCGTCAGAATGAGTCCAAACAGCTGATAAAAACATCACAAAAATCCTCAAGTAATCCACGAAACTCCAGTCCATCAATTAACATCAATCATGTAAAGCAGAAAGCTGCGTGTTTGTAAGTAACAAATCCATCAAGATGTTTTTAACTTCAAACTGTTGCTTCCAGATAAAATATGAGTCCTCTATCCATAATATTGCCTTCTCTGATGCAAAGGCCATCTTGAATCAGGAGAGAAATATGCTCAGATCAAGCAACGTTTACAAGCAGAACAGTTGTGATGTGAGAGGACAACAAGGGATGGACATTTTCATTGGAGGAAGCATTATATATTGATTATGGTTTAAAGTTAAAAGTCCTTAATGATAGATTTGTTTCTTACACGCAGCTTTTCGCTTCACAAGCCATCCATTGATGGACTGGAGGATTCACTGCATTGTGATGTAATGTTACATTTCTCCAAATATGTTCTGATTAAGAAACTAACTCATCTACATCTTGGCGAGTAAATCTGAAAATTCTCAGTTTGGGGTTAACTATACCTTTAATGGTATAAAGACCTGTTATATGTAAAAAAAATCAAGGACAGTTTTATTACTTATGTCATGACCCATATAAATCACATTGATGATGCTTTAACTAATGTTCACTCATATAACATTACCTTAATTGTTACTGATAAATCATATAAAGTCATTTACATGATGAAGTGATTATTAGAAGCACATGAAGAATCAAACAGTATCTTCTCAGTGTTTCTGTCATGTTAATTTGTTCATTCACTTATAATCTCCTCTTTTCTCTATTTCTATGTGCTGCTGTGACATGAAGCGAAGGAGTGTGAAAAAGAATTGCGTAAGTATTAAAACTGATGCAGAGAGAAAAATTTGCTTTATTGTGCCACAGTAGAGTTTAAATGTACAATACAGTTTTTTATATTTAATGTAAATTTTTTTAAACAAGTGTGTTTTGTTCTTCTATTTAATCTTATAAAACTATATATAACTTCATCAGTAGTTGGCCCAAAATCGTAGCTCTGCTGTCCCTTGGTCATAATGCTAAAACAAATATAAATTACAAATTAACCTCTATAGTCATCATTTTCTCGCAAACTTTACATGTTATTCACCAGATTTGAAATAAGATGTAAGTGTAATGCGACTGAAATATAAGAGGTCAGAGAACAATCTGTTCATTCACTTATAATCATCTCATTTCTGTTTCTATGTGCTGCTGTGACATGAAGGCAAGATCTGTGAACGACTGAAGCAAATGTGTAAGTATTACAGCTGATACAGAGACATAAAAATGCCACAATAGAGTTAGCTTAACCCTAATATAAAAAATAAAAAATTTACCTGATATTAAAATGTATATAAATTAACATTAACCAGTTAGTGCTGTGGATGTCTGTTGTTAAAAAAATCATGCAGATGATGAAGTGATTATTAGAAGCACATGAAGAATCAAACAGTATCTTCTCAGGGTTTCTGACATGTTCATCTATTCATTCACTTACAATCTCCTCATTTCTCTGTTTCCATGTGCAGCTTTGACAAATAAAGAGGAGATCTCTGAACAAGAAATATGTAAGTACTACTTAAAGGTTTTATACACCTCAATGCAGTGCTCTGCTGACTGACATGGACATTTAAGAGGTGTATAAATATCTTAAAATTGGCAACGGTTAGTAATTTTTTGGTACTAAATATTTACTCTAAATTATGGCTGTATAGCCCTATATTTAAATATATAAACAGGGTTGTGTATTCCCTAGTTGCTGGGAACATTGTTTTCAAACATAACTACTTACTTGAATTAGATTATATATTTGGATAAATACAGTATTCAGACTATTAAAGGCTCATTTTTTTAAAAGGCTGACATTTAAAGGTTGATTTGAAGTGTCAGTTTTTACATTATTATTGCAGTCAAATCTGGATGCAGGGAACACATTTTGTTACTCATACAAGCTACATATAATAACTTGATCAGTCACATGAAAGTAATCAGAATAAATAATGACTCAGCGCAACCAGGGTGATATTCCAAATTGTGGAAAGTGTGTACTTACCATATGTGATTGACAGATTCAGATTCCAGTAGCTTTATTGGCATGGTAAAAATGCTTTACATTGCCAAAGCAGTGATAGCCCTCTGATCCAGTGCAGATCTTGTAGCTTGTAGTAAATGGAGCGGGAGTATCAAACGGACTTGCTTTCTTCAAGTTGTGGTGTTGTGTGCATATATAGTGTATAAAGTATGTTTGGTTTATATTCGTTGTGTGTTTCTGCTACATTTCATTTGCGTGATGAATCGTTTTATTTATTTTTTTCTTCGAACCGGTTCATTGGATCCATCTGGCTGAAAGAGCTGGTTTGCATAAATGAATCGCACTAGGCATCACTGTCTTAAAGGGACAGCATTCTCATAAAACTACTGCTGTCTGTATCATTAATGTTAATAAAACACAAAGACAAAGAGAAAATTACTCAATGCTCTTGACTGAATCATTTTTTGGATCATTAATAAGAATCAATTCATATTTGTTTCATACATTGAAGACTGTTTTAGTTACACACTTGATTATTCAATTTCTTTAATATTTTTATGTAGGGGTGGGAGACCAGTAAACATGAAAATTTGACGCTGGTGTACAGTTTTGATGATCATCTTTATTGCAGTTTCTCTGGCTTCATGTTGCAGTTCTGCATCTTTTCAGAAGTTTGTCCTTTAAGTGACTTTACTGGCTCTCTGAAAAGTACACACATAACAGAAGCACACATATAGAAAGTCACAGTGTGTTAACTGTAATAAGTGCTTTGTTGCATCGTGTTGTGTTTCCAGGTGCTGATGCCACAAAAGAAGAGATGAAGAAAGGTGAAAGGGAACGGCGCATTGTTGTTAAAGACACTGCCATAAGTCAGGCGACTGGTGGGCCACGTGGTGCTGATGGGAGAGTCCTAGACATGCATGGCAAGAGCCTTGTAGTACGTAACACTAGTACTGAACATACTGGAGTTCATGGTGAGTAGTTGTTTTTTAATTTAATATTTTAATGTAACAAGGGTTTGTTCATTCAATAGTATTCATGGGTAGCACTTGGTGCTCCCGCAAAAGTGATATAATGTGACGAAATAAGAGATGAAGGTTATGAAAGTTACTACCAGGTCAAAACAGCCTGTTTTTCCACATAAATCCGATTACACTGAAATGAAATCTTCCATGCCGTTGAGTGGAAAGTGGGTTTTAAGTCCTACCATCCTCTTAACCCTAAAGTATACTTCAGCTTTTTATGCGTATGCTAGCGTACAGTCGAATGCATAGACTTTCAAAGTATACTCCATTTGATAGCATGCACGAATGCAGGTGGTCAACACATGCGCTCTAGAGAGCTTCATCTATAGCCAGCATCTGCTCTGTTTCTCCAGTAGTTATGACCGCTAAAAATGTCTTTGTACTCTTTTAAACTAAAGTTGCGGCTCTCTCATAACCCCCTCACACAAGCACTTGTCAATGCGGCCATCTGTTGTTGTTGCAGTCTCCATTATTAAAAAAACGGAATCCAGAAAAATATCAAAAAGAAAAAACGATATTAAAAAAAAAAAAAATTTCATAAGGCCCTACATTCAGTACATGCATACTATTATAGTGATGAAATTTATGTCACTCGCACTGTACATGTAAAAACCAAGCGACAACCTCCCACTCTCTCTCTGAAGCCAACAAGGAAGTGACTTAAACTGTAATTCGTCAACTGGCCACTAGAGGTTGCCTGCGAAAGGGAGTCAATCCCATAGACTCCCCATGTTAAAATGCCCAACTTTACAGCAGAAAAAACATGTTTACAGCCTGGTTCAAAAAATGATTTTGGTCTATATAGTTAATTTTGCCCTTCATGACAACTGTGAGGGGGGTGATTTTTTATTTTTTTTTATAACTTCTCCGCTTAAATTATATTAAGCCTTAAAGTCCTGCATAATCAAGGGAGTGGCCACTTGAGTGACAGGTGAATTGCCGCTGCTGACACTGCCGTCGAGCTAGGTGGGCGTGGCTTCAGCAACCAGCTCCCACCTTTTAGCCCATTTTCAATTATCCGGGAGAGATGTGCGGTGACGCGCTGCCAAGATGGCGATGGCCCACTCCGCCTACTTTGCGTTTAAAAAACGCTCTTCAGGAATCTACGGGTGACGTCACGGACACTACGTCCATGTTTTTATACAGTCTATGGTAAAAAACGAAGTATACTTTGGCCTTTAGACTACAGTCAAGTACATGATTGATGAAGGCTTTGTACTAAAGACCCAGACTCCTGCTGAATGGACCTGTCTGTCTTCCAGTTGTATATTTCTTTATTGTAATTTCACCATTGCAAACTGTAAAATATTAAGGTTAGGTATTATACTGAGGTTAGTTGTAATCCTGGGTTTAACTGCTGCTATTCTGGGCAGTGAGCAGTAAACTAGTGTGCCATTCCGACCACAGCACTAGAAAAAAAATCCACATAAGAGGAGGCTATAGCCTCCCTCGGTTTATCAACCAATCACTGTGGAGACCTCAGTTACACTGTACAGTAATTTGCTTGAATGGCTCTGTCGCACAAAAAAAGAAAGAGATATATAAAAAAAATTAACTAACACAAAATAAACCCCAACCAACTGCTTACTCACCCTAGTGGGGTGTTCGTTCAGAGGAAAGTACTGTAGTCTTTGTACTCTGTGCAACAGTTTATGGTGCTTTTATGAATGATGGAATAGATTTAATGTCCTTTCATTTGGTTAGATGCAAGCTGTTGATTATTTCTTCAGTTAATCAGATAAAAGTCTGATTTTATTTTCTGTATTTTTTGTAATTTATTTAAACAAATGTCATTCCAAAGTTTTGTCCTCCAGTGTGTAAATTTATAATTTTAACACGTTCAAAAAATTTCTTGCTCAAACACCATTTTACACTTTGATCTGTTCATATAGCCAACAAAATCATCTGAATATGTTGGTTTGTCCTGAGAGAAATTGTCAAGTTTTTAACTTTTAATGTGTCAAAAGATCAATGTGAACTTCACATTTAGGTTTGCGTGTTGAAACGTGCATGACTGAGTTCACAAATATAATGTTCATTTTTGAGAGAAAAGAGCAAGTGCTAAAACAAGATTTAACTTATAAAATGAGTCAGAAGTGCTAATGACAATGTGTTATTGAAATTATTTTGTACATATTATTTATAATGGTAATTTGATGGTAAATAACTGACAATCATTATGATTTCTTAGAAATGACTTGACTTGATCTCCAGATCTTCTCTTTTTTGAATTCCTTTCATCTCCTCAGAATCAACATTAAAAAACAAAATGAAAATACACAATTAATATACGAACTATCAATCAGAAAATAAACATAAGAAGAGTTCAGTTTGATACACCCACACTAGTGCCAATCACTGACATCAACATTTGAGCTGTGTCTTAATCCACCCGTCCAATGTGAGAAATGAACCTCGTGCGAACTCATATGCTCACCTTGACAATAGCATCACCACTGGCTAGGCAATTTTTTAGTTTACTCACCAGGCCAATATATATATATATATATATATATAATTTATCACTAGCCAGTGAGAACCAGAAGTGGCTTCTGCTTATGATTAAAATACAAATACTCCACTATTTTAACAGGAAAATACACATGCATCTCTTTGCATGTGTGAGATAAACATTAAGCGCTCTCTGCTAAGCATCAGCTACCCTCACACCACAACACTACATTCATCAATTAAATAATTAAATTAAAAAACTAAAAAAAAAAGAAAAAAAATCTCAACAAAAAAAAAAAAAAAAAATCTTAATTTGTGTTCAGAAGATGAACAAAGGTCTTACAGTTTTGGAACGTCATGGGGGTGAGTAATTAATAACAGAATTGTCATTTTTGATTGAATGGTCCCTTTAATACTATTGGAATGTCAAATTGTGACCTGAATTTAGAGTTTGTTACATCCAAGGACCTATTTGTTTCTCTCTCTTTATTTCCTGTATGAAAGAAGTAATGGCTGCCAGCTGACTTCAGTGATTGGTTGTCTACTGTGATTGGAGGATTTTAAGATTGTTGTTTGGATTTATCTTCAGCCCTATTGTGTTAACACTATTATTGCTATTACTTTTTAAAAGTAATGCATTACAATATTG